>NW_027308674.1:0-39058 GCF_047496885.1 Scyliorhinus torazame | reverse complement strand
GAATGGGTGAAATATGTGGCAGACGGAATTCAATGTAAGCAAGTGTGAAGCTATCTGTTTCGGACCAAAAAAGGGATAGACCAGAGCACTTGGCGTTGCTTGTCAGACGTATTGACGTTTATCATTTCTCCCCTTCCGGCTGCAGTTTTCGCCCAGACGCCGATCCTCCAGGCGCTTCAGCACGTCCAGGCGAGCTGTGACGAGGCGCACAAGATGAAGTGAGTCCCTGAGATAGCGGGATGTGGCGGGGGGGGGGGGGGGGGGGGGGGGGCGCCTCTCTCGAGCGCCGCGCGCCGCACCTCTTGAACCTGCTCGCCGGGTGGGGGGGGGGGGGGCCTGACCACGTCGGCGTTGCCCGAGGCCTTTCGGGTGGCCTGGGACGGCCTCCAGCCCCCGACCCTGCCAGCCGGTTTCTGCAGACCCCGGGGCGCCGGCCGCGGGGTGTGCGTTGCCGGTCCAGCGCGTCTGAAGGAATGTGCCGGGGCGGGGGGCGGGGTTGCCAGCTGCGAGGGCGATGGCGCACGCAGGCGATCGGGCGTGTCGCATGTGGCAGACCCTGCCCGCGTGGGTTCAAGGGTCATGGCAGTTACCCCAGGCAACGGGGGGCATCAGTTCTGCCTTTCAACTCTAAATCTTTTTCTTAGTTGCAGACCTCTGGTGTGTGTGTGTCTGTCTCTGCGTGTGTCTGTCTCTGCGTGTGTCTGTCGTGCTGTGCGTGTGTCTGTCTCTGTGTGTGTCTGTCTCTGTGTGTGTCTGTGTCTCTGTGTGTGTCTGTCTCTGTGTGTGTCTGTCTCTTGTGTGTGTCTGTCTCTGTGTGTGTCTGTCTCTGTGTGTGTCTGTCTCTGTGTGTGTCTGTCTCTGTGTCTGTCTCTGTGTCTGTCTCTGTGTCTGTCTCTGTGTCTGTCTCTGTGTCTGTCTCTGTGTCTGTCTCTGGTGTGTGTGTGTGTGTGTCTGTCTGTGTGTCTCTGTGTGTGTCTGTCTGTTGTGTCTGTGCCGTGTGTGTGTCTGTCCGTGTGTGTGTCTGTCCGTGTGTGGTGTCTGTCCGTGTTGTGTGTCTGTCCCTGTGTGTGTGTCTGTCCGTGTGTGTGTCTGTCCGTGTGTGTGTCTGTCCGTGTGTCCGTGTGTGTGTCTCGTCCGTGTGTGTGTGTCGGTGTCCGTGTGGTGTCTGTCCGTGTGGTGTCTGTCCGTGTGGTGTGTCTGTCCGTGTGTGTCTGTCCCGTGTTGTGTCTGTCCGTGTGTGTCTGTCCACGTGTGTGTCTGTCCACGTGTGTGTCTGTCCACGTGTGTGTCTGTCCACGTGGTGTCGTTGTCCACGGTGTGTGTCTGTCGCACGTGTGTGTCTGTCACAGCCGTGTGTGTGTCTGTCCGGTCGTGTGTGTCTGTCCGCCGTGTGTGTCTGTCCGCGTGTGTGTCTGTCCGCGTGTGTGTGTCTGTCCGCGTGTGTGTCTGTCCGCGTGTGTGTCTGTCCGCGTGTGTGTCTGTCCGCGTGTGTGTCTGTCCGCGTGTGTGTCTGTCGCGTGTGTCTGTCGGTGTGCCTGTCCGCGTGTGTGTCTGTCCGCGTGTGTGTCTGTCCGCGTGTGTGTCTGTCCGCGTGTGTGTCTGTCCGCGTGTGTGTCTGTCCGCGTGTGTGTCTGTCCGCGTGTGTGTCTGTCCGCGGTGTGTGTCTGTCCGCGTGTGTGTCTGTCCGCGTGTGTGTCTGTCCGCGTGTGTGTCGTCTCGTCCGCGTGTGTGTCTGTCCGCGTGTGTGTCCTGTCCGCGTGTGTGTCTGGTCCGCGTGTGTGTCTGTCCGCGTGTGCTGTCTTCTGTCCGCGTGTGTGTCTGTCCGCGTGTGTGTCTGTCCGCGTGCTGTGTCTGTCCGCGTGTGTGTCTGTCCGCGTGTGTGTCTGGTCCGCGTGTGTGTCTGTCCGCGTGTGTGTCTGGTCCGCGTGTGTGTGTCTGTCCGCGTGTGTGTCTGTCCGCGTGTGTGTCTGTCCGCGTGTGTGTCTGTCCGCGTGTGTGTCTGTCCGCGTGTGTGTCTGTCCGCTGTCCGCGTGTGTGTCTGTCCGCGTGTGTGTCTGTCCGCGTGTGTGTCTGTCCGCGTGTGTGTCTGTCGCGCGTGTGTGTCTGTCCGCGTGTGTGTCTGTCCGCGTGTGTGTCTGTCCGCGTGTGTCTGTCCGCGTGTGTGTCTGTCCGCGTGTGTGTCTGTCCGCGTGGTGTGTGTCTGTCCGCTGTGTGTGTCTGTCCGCGTGTGTGTCTGTCCGCGTGTGTGTCTGTCCGCGTGTGTGTCTGTCCGCGTGTGTGTCTGTCCGCGTGTGTGTCTGTCCGGAGGTGTCCTGTCCGCGTGTGTGTCTGTCGCGCGGTGTGTGTCTGTCCGGCGGTGTGTCTGTCCGCGTGTGTCTGTCCGCGTGTGTGTCTGTCCGCGTGTGTGTCTGTCCGCGTGTGTGTCTGTCCGCGTGTGTGTCTGTCCGCGTGTGTGTCTGTCCGCGTGTTCTGCGTGTGTCTGTCCGCGTGTGTGTCTGTTCCGCGTGTGTCTGTCCGCGTGTGTGTCTGTCCGCGTGTGTGTCTGTCCGCGTGTGTGTCTGTCCGCGTGTGTGTCTGTCCGCGTGTGTCTGTCCGCGTGTGTGTCTGTCCGCGTGTGTGTCTGTCCGCGTGTGTGTCTGTCCGCGTGTGTGTCTGTCCGCGTGTGTGTCTGTCCGCGTGTGTGTCTGTCCGCGTGTGTGTCTGTCCGCGTGTGTGTCTGTCCGCGTGTGTGTCTGTCCGCGTGTGTGTCTGTCCGCGTGTGTGTCTGTCCGCGTGTGTGTCTGTCCGCGTGTGTGTCTGTCCGCGTGTGTGTCTGTCCGCGTGTGTGTCTGTCCGCGTGTGTGTCTGTCCGCGTGTGTGTCTGTCCGCGTGTGTGTCTGTCCGCGTGTGTGTCTGTCCGCGTGTGTGTCTGTCCGCGTGTGTGTCTGTCCGCGTGTGTGTCTGTCCGCGTGTGTGTCTGTCCGCGTGTGTGTCTGTCCGCGTGTGTGTCTGTCCGCGTGTGTGTCTGTCCGCGTGTGTGTCTGTCCGCGTGTGTGTCTGTCCGCGTGTGTGTCTGTCCGCGTGTGTGTCTGTCCGCGTGTGTGTCTGTCCGCGTGTGTGTCTGTCCGCGTGTGTGTCTGTCCGCGTGTGTGTCTGTCCGCGTGTGTGTCTGTCCGCGTGTGTGTCTGTCCGCGTGTGTGTCTGTCCGCGTGTGTGTCTGTCCGCCTGTCTGTCTGTCCGCCTGTCTGTCTGTCCGCCTGTCTGTCTGTCCGCCTGTCTGTCTGTCCGCCTGTCTGTCTGTCCGCCTGTCTGTCTGTCCGCCTGTCTGTCTGTCCGCCTGTCTGTCTGTCCGCCTGTCTGTCTGTCCGCCTGTCTGTCTGTCCGCCTGTCTGTCTGTCCGCCTGTCTGTCTGTCCGCCTGTCTGTCTGTCCGCCTGTCTGTCTGTCCGCCTGTCTGTCTGTCCGCCTGTCTGTCTGTCCGCCTGTCTGTCTGTCCGCCTGTCTGTCTGTCCGCCTGTCTGTCTGTCCGCCTGTCTGTCTGTCCGCCTGTCTGTCTGTGTCTGTCTGTCTGTGTCTGTCTGTCTGTGTCTGTCTGTCTGTGTCTGTCTGTCTGTGTCTGTCTGTCTGTGTCTGTCCGTCTGTCTGTCTGTGTCTGTCCGTCTGTCTGTCTGTGTCTGTATGTGTGTCTGTCTGTGTGTCTGTCTGTGTGTCTGTCTGTGTGTCTGTCTGTGTGTCCGTCCGTCTCTGTGTCTGTCTGTCTGTCCGTCTCTGTGTCTGTCTGTCCGTCTGTCTGTCTATCTCACCCTCCACAGTGTGTGTGTCTGTGTCTGTCTGACTGTGTCTGTGTGTGTGTCTGGCTGTGTGTGTGTCTGTCTGACTGTGTCTGCCTGACTGTGTCTGTATCTCTGTCTGTGTGTGTTTGTGTGTCTGTCTGTCCGTCTGTCTGTCTATCTCACCCTCCACAGTGTGTGTGTCTGTGTCTGTCTGACTGTGTCTGTGTGTGTGTCTGGCTGTGTGTGTGTGTGTCTGGCTGTGTCTGTCTGGCTCACCCTCCACAGTGTGTGTGTCTGTCTGACTGTGTCTGCCTGACTGTGTCTGCCTGACTGTGTCTGTATCTCTGTCTGTGTCTGTCTGTGTGTCTGTCTGTGTGTCTGTCTGTGTGTCGGTCTGTGTGTCGGTCTGTGTGTCGGTCTGTGTGTCGGTCGGTCTGTGTGTCGGTCGGTCGGTCTCTGTCGGTGTCTGTCGGTCTCTGTCTCACCCTCCACAGTGCGTGTGTCTGTCTGACTGTCTGTCTCTGCCTGTCTGCATGCCTCTGTCTGTCTGCCTGCCTGCGTGTGTCTGTCTCACCCTGCACAGTGTGTGTGTCTGACCAGCAGTGACTCCCCCACGTGAACCTCTGCACCTTGCCGCCCCGCAGGTTCAGCGATCTCTTCGCTCTGGCCGACGATT
The DNA here is from genome assembly GCF_047496885.1 of Scyliorhinus torazame. NCBI lineage: Eukaryota > Metazoa > Chordata > Chondrichthyes > Carcharhiniformes > Scyliorhinidae > Scyliorhinus > Scyliorhinus torazame. The sequence goes on along the minus strand of NW_027308674.1, from coordinate 34,631 downwards.
ACGAGGACTCCTCAAAGCCGTCTCGGAGTCGACGCAAGACGGCGGCCTCCAGCCCCCGGAGCAGGAAAAATGCCTCGCAGCCCATCGGGAACGACGAGGACTCCTCGTCCAGCACGGAATCGGTACGTGACTGCCCCCGCACCCTCTGGGTTAAAGAATTTAGCTCCCCGTCATGTCCCGTCGGTGCCCTCCGACCACCAATCTCAACGGAGCGAGCGAGTCGAACACAAGAGCGGGCTCCTGTTCCCCACACATTGGTTCTATTCAAGTAATCACCGAACGCCCCCCTCGGTGCCTCCGTGACATTCCCAGGCAGCCCGTCCCGGAGCCAGGCGGCTCGCCGTGGGACAAAAGCAAAATCGTTGCGGCTGCTGGAATCTGAAACACAAACCGGAAACACCGGACAATCTCAGCAGGTCTGGGGCGGCACGCTAGCACAGTGGTTAGCACTGTGGCTTCACAGCTCCAGGGTCCCGAGCTCGACTCCCGGCTTGGGCCATTGTCTGTGCGGAGTCTGCACGTTCTCCCCCGTGTCCGCGCGGGTTTCCTCCGAGGCGCTCCGGTTTCCTCCCACAAGTCCCGAAAGACGAGCTTGTTGGGTGAATCGGACATTCTGAATTCTCCCTCTGTGTACCCGAACAGGCGCCGGAATGTGGCGACTAGGGGCTTTTCACCGTAACTTCATCGCGGTGGGAATGTAAGCCTACTTGTAATGATGAAGATCACTCCTCTGTGGAGAGGGAGAGAGAAGGGAGCTGACGTTTCGAGTCTGAGTGACTTGAGAAAAGAGTCACCCAGACTCCAAACGTCGGCTCCCTTTCCGTCAGACCTGCTGAGATTGTCCAGCATCCCCTGCGCTCGCTGTGCGCCATCGCGTTTCCTTCTTTTGCCAAACACCTGAAACCTGTGCCCCCCGCGTTCTAAATCCTTTTACGAGCGCCAGCGGTTTCTCCCTGTCCAGCCCCCCCCCCCCCCTCGCGATTTTGATCACCTCAATCGAATCTCCTCTCGGCCGCCTTCTCCCCCAGGGGAACAGTCCCGATCTACCCTCGTCGCTGAAGTTGCTCATCCCTGGGACCGTTCTCCTGCGGCGCTCTCCGCCACGCTCGCATCCTTCCCGTAGTGCGGCCGGCGTCCAGAACCGTGCACTATATTCCAGCCGAGGCTTTGTGTTGGGTTCAGTCGTATGACCTCCTCGCTCTCGTCAATAAAGCCCAGGGTGCTATGTTTTAGGGGCTGGTTTAGCACAATGGGCTAAACAGCGGGCTTGTAATGCAGAACAAGACCAGCAGCGCGGGTTCAATTCCCGTACCGGCCTCCCCGAACAGGCGCCGGAATGTGGCGACTAGGGGCTTTTCACAGTAACTTCATTGAAACCTACTGATGACAATAAGCGATTATTATTTTGATATTTTATCAACTGCTCTCTCCACCTTCCACGATCCGTGAACAGAGACACCCAGGTCCCTTTGCTCCTGCAACCCCCCCCCTTGTAGAGTTTTGCCCCTTATTTAATATTGCCCCCTCGTGTTCCTCTTACCAAAATGCATCAGCTCGCGTTTCTCCGCATTGAACTCCATCCGCCGCCTCTCTGCCCAGCTCTGCCAACTTGCCTGCGTCCGTCTTCAGTCCCGCCCCCCCCCCCCCCCCCCGCTCTCCCTCTCGCAGTTCGCACATCCGCAACCTTTGAAACTGTCCGCTGCGCGCCAAGCGGTAGTGCTGCTCCGGGAGGTGGGAGGGAGGAGGGGGCGGGGGGGGGGGTGGCACGTGGGGGGTCCGTTTTGCAGCACGCCCGACTCCGTGTCTAATCTAGTGTCGTTCTCTACCCCCCCCCCACCACCACCACCACCACCACACCACACACACAGGAAGAGGAGGACGCCAAACCCAAGCCCAAGAGGAAAAGGAAAGGCTCGTCTGCGGTCGGCTCAGACAGCGACTGAGCTCGTCGGCCGTTGCCGAGAGACGAGACGAGCGAGAGAGAGAGAGAGAGAGCGCGCCCACAGTGCGTGGCGCCGATTGCACGATTCTACGATCGGGATTTAGAGAGAAGAGAGCGAGATTTCAAAAAAAAATAATAAACACACTCACAAGCCAGGACGAAGGCAATTGTTCCACGCCCGCTGCACCGTGTCCCGGAGAGCGGGAGGGAGCGCGCGGGAAGCGGGAGAGAGAGAGAGCGAGCGCGCGATCGAACGTCCAGCAGCGATACGCAGACTGAGGAGAGCCAGCGCCGTTCCGCAGAGGCCGACTGTTCCGAAAATTTCACTCGGCGTGCGTGTGTGACAGAGAGAGAGAGAGAGAGAGAGAGCGAGCAAGCGCGAGGAAAAAAGACAATTAATCAGGAAATGCGAACTCGCAAAAAAAAAAAAAAGAGCCCGTCTCCCCGTCGCAAGGGACTGTGTCTGGATTCTTAAAAAGTCGAGCAGAGTTTTTAAAAAGGGTTTATATTCGAAGTATCCTATTTTCTTACAAAAAAAAAAAGTTGTAAATAAATAAACTACATCTTATAATTTTGCTTTGAAGGGGGAGCATTCTTTTAGCGCCCCCCCCCCCTCCCGAGGAGGGTTGTGGTGGAGGGGGGGGTGGGTGCAGGCCACAGTGGCTGTCCTTGCCTGGTGTTGAGTTAACTTAGGGGGGGGGGGGATTGAGACCTGGGTACCAGCCCCAGGTTGAATGAATATTTCCTGTAACAAGTAGTTCCTGTGCGTTTATGGTTGCATGATTGTAGGGTGGCGTGATGATGCAGGGGACAGCACTGTTGCCTCAAGGCGGCGAGGACTCGGGTCCCGTGTGGAGTTTGCACGTTTTTATTTTGATTTATTGCTGTCACAATGTATTGGCATGCAATGAAAAGTATTGTCTCTTGCGTGCCGTACAGACCAGGCGGCGCCGTACATAGGGAAGGAAGGGGAGACTGCAGAATGTGACGTAGCTAAGGTGTAGAGAAAAGGTCAACTTAATACGAGGTAGGTCCATTCAAAAGTCTGATGGCAGCAGGGAAGAAGCTGTTCTCGAGTCGGCTGGTACGTGACCTCAAACTTTGGTATCTTGTTCCTGACGGAAGGAGGTGGAAGAGAGTATGTCCGGGGTGTGTGGGGTAATTATGCTGGCGGCCTTTCCGAGGCAGCGGGAATTGTAGACAGAGTCAATGGATGGGAGGCTGGTTTGCGTGATGGACTGGGCTACATTCACGACCTTTTGTAGTTTCCTGCGGTCTTGGGCAGAGCAGGCTCCATACCAAGCTGTGATACAAGCAGAAAGAATGCTTTCTATGGTGCATCTGTAGACGTTGGTGAGGGTCGTAGCTGCCATGCCAACTTTCCTTAGTCTTCTGAGAAAGTAGAGTCGTTGGTGGGCTTTCTTAACTATAGTGTCGGCATCGGGGGGACCAGGACAGGCTGTTGGTGATCTGGACACCTAAAAACTTGAAGCTCTCGACCCTTTCTACTCCGTTCCCATTGATGTAGACAGGGGCATGTTCTCTAGACAGGGGCATGTTCTCCACTACGCTTCCTGAAGTCGATGACAATCTCCTTCGTTTTGTTGACATTGAGGGAGAGATTATTGTCGTCGCACCAGTTCACCAGATTCTCTATCTCATTCCTGTTCTCTGTCCCGTCATTGTTTGAAATCCGACCCACTACGGTGGTGTCATCAGCAAATTTGAAAATCGAGTTGGAGGGGAATTTGTCCACACAGTCATAGGTGTATAAGGAGTATAGTAGGGGGCTGAGGACACAGCCTTGTGGGGCACCGGTGTTGAGGAAGTTCGTGGAGGAGGTGTTGTTGCCTATCCTGACTGACTGTGGCCTGTGGGTTAGAAAGTTCAGGATCCAGCCGCAGAGGGAGGAGCCGAGGCCCAGACCATAAGACAAAGGAGCAGAATTAGGCCACTCGGCCCATCGAGTCTGCTCCGCCATTCAATCATCTGAAGGTGGGTAATACCCCAGGGTTCTAAAAGAGATAGCTGAGGAGATTGCGGAGGCATTGGTGATGATCTTTCAGGAATCACTGGAGGCAGGAAGGGTCCCAGAGGACTGGAAAGTGGCTAATGTGACACCGCTGGTTAAGACGGGAGGGAGGCAGAAGACGGGAAATTATAGGCCGGTTAGCCTGACTTTGGTCACTGGCAAGACTTTAGAGTCCGTTATTAAAGATGAGATCGCGAAGCACTTGGAAGTGCACGGTAAAATAGGACTGAGTCAGCACGGCTTCGTCAAGGGGAGGTCGTGTCTGACAAATCTGTTAGAGTTCTTTGAGGGAGTAACAATGAAGTTAGACAAAGGAGAACCAGTGGACAATTAGATTTCCAGAAGGCCTTTGAAAAGGTGCCGCACAGGAGGCTGTTAAATAAGTTAAGAGCCCATGGTGTTCAGGGTAAGATCCTGGCACGGATAGAGGATTGGCTGACTGGCAGAAGGACGAGAGTGGGGGTAAAGGGGTCTTTTTCAGGATGGCAGCAGGTGACTAGTGGTGTGCCTCAGGGGTCTGTGCTGGGACCGCAGAGTTATGGGGAGAAGGCAGGAGAATGGGGTTGAGAAAAATATCAGCCATGATTGAATGGCGGAGCAGACTCGATGGGCCGAGTGGCCGAATTCTGCTCCTGTGTCTTCTGGTCAGTAGAGATACAGTCAGTAACATGGTGCTGGGGGAGAGGGGTTACTGAGTGACAGTGTGAGGGAGCTGGATTAACATCGGTAGAGATACAGTCAGTAACACAGGGTGCTGGGGGAGAGGGGTTACTGAGTGACAGTGTGAGGGAGCTGGATTAACATCAGTAGAGATACAGTCAGTAACACAGGGTGCTGGGGGAGAGGGGTTACTGAGTGACAGTGTGAGGGAGCTGGATTAACATCAGTCGAGATACAGTCAGTAACACAGGGTGCTGGGGAGAGGGGTTACTGAGTGACAGTGTGAGGGAGCTGGATTAACATCAGTAGAGATACAGTCAGTAGCACAGGGTACTGGGGGAGAGGGGTTACTGAGTGACAGTGTGAGGGAGCTGGATTAACATCAGTAGAGAAACAGTCAGTAACACAGGGTGCTGGGGGAGAGGGGTTACTGAGTGACAGTGTGAGGGAGCTGGATTAACATCAGTAGAGATACAGTCAGTAACACGGTGCTGGGGGAGAGGGGTTACTGAGTGACAGTGTGAGCGAGCTGGATTAACATCAGTAGAGATACAGTCAGTAACACGGGGTGCTGGGGGGAGAGGGGTTACTGAATGACTGAGGGAGCTGGATTAGCATCAGTCGAGATACAGTCAGTAACACGGCGCTGGGGGAGAGAGGGGTTACTGAGTGACTGTGAGGGAGCTGGATTAACATCAGTAGAGATACAGTCAGTAACACAGGGTGCTGCGGGGAGAGGGGTTACTGAGTGACAGTGTGAGGGAGCTGGATTAACATCAGTAGAGATACAGTCAGTAACACAGGATGCTGGGGGGAGAGGGGTTACTGAGTGACAGTGTGAGGGAGCTGGATTAACATCAGTAGAGATACAGTCAGTAACACAGGGTGCTGGGGGAGAGGGGTTACTGAGTGACTGTGTGAGGGAGCTGGATTAACATCAGTAGAGATACAGTCAGTATCACGGGGTGCTGGGGGAGAGAGGTTACTGAGTGACAGAGGGAGCTGGATTAACATCAGTCGAGATACAGACAGTAACACGGTGCTGGGGGAGAGAGGGGTTACTGAGTGACTTTGAGGGAGCTGGATTAGCATCAGTAGAGATACAGTCAGTAACATAGGGTGCTGGGGGAGAGGGGTTACTGAGTGACAGTGTGAGGGAGCTGGATTAACATCAGTAGAGATACAGTCAGTAACACGGTGCTGGGGGAGAGGGGTTACTGAGTGATAGTGTGAGGGAGCTGGATTAACATCAGTAGAGAAACAGTCAGTAACACAGGGTGTTGGGGGAGAGGGGTTACTGAGTGACAGAGGGAGCTGGATTAACATCAGTCGAGATACAGACAGTAACACGGTGCTGGGGGAGAGAGGGATTACTGAGTGACTGTGAGGGAGCTGGATTAGCATCAGTAGAGATACAGTCAGTAACACAGGGTGCTGGGGGATGAGGAGTTACTGAGTGGCAGTGTGAGGGAGCTGGATTAACATCAGTAGAGATACAGTCAGTAACACAGGGTGCTGGGCGAGAGGGGTTACTGAGTGACAGTATGCGGGAGCTAGATTAACATCAGTAGAGATACAGTCAGTAACACAGGGTGCTGGGGGATGAGGAGTTACTGAGTGGCAGTGTGAGGGAGCTGGATTAACATCAGTAGAGATACAGTCAATCACACAGGGTGCTGGGGGAGAGGGGTTACTGAGTGACAGTGTGAGGGAGCTGGATTAACATCAGTAGAGATACAGACAGTAACACAGGGTGCTGGGGGAGAGGGGTTACTGAGTGACAGTGTGAGGAAGCTGGATTAACATCAGTAGAGATACAGTCAGTAACACGGTGCTGAGGGGAGAGGGGTTACTGAGTGACAGTGTGAGGGAGCTGGATTAACATCAGTAGAGATACAGTCAGTAACACAGGGTGCTGGGGGAGAGGGGTTACTGAGTGACAGTGTGAGGGAGCTGGATTAACATCAGTAGAGATACAGTCAGTAACACAGGGTGCTGGGGGAGAGGGGTTACTGAGTGACAGTGTGAGGGAGCTGGATTAACATCAGTAGAGATACAGTCAGTAACACAGGGTGCTGGGGGGCGAGGGGTTACTGAGTGACAGTGTGAGGGAGCTGGATTAACATCAGTAGAGATACAGTCAGTAACACGGTGCTGTGGGAGAGGGGTTACTGAGTGACAGTGTGAGGAAGCTGGATTAACATCAGTAGAGATACAGTCAGTAACACGGTGCTGGGGGAGAGGGGTTACTGAGCGACAGTGTGAGGGAGCTGGATTAACATCAGTAGAGATACAGTCAGTAACAGGGTGCTGGGGGGAGAGGGGTTACTGAGTGGCAGTGTGGGAGAGCTGGATTAACATCAGTAGAGATACAGTCAGTAACACAGGGTTCTGGGGGGAGAGGGGTTACTGAGTGACAGTGTGAGGGAGCTGGGGGAGAGGGGTTACTGAGTGGCAGTGTGAGGGAGCTGGATTAACATCAGTAGAGATACAGTCAGTAACACAGGGTGCTGGGGGAGAGGGGTTACTGAGTGGCAGTGTGAGGGAGCAGGATTAACATCAGTAGAGATACAGTCAGTAACACGGTGCTGGGGGAGAGGGGTTACTGAGTGACTGAGGGAGCTGGATTAACATCAGTAGAGACTGCTCCTGATCACTGAAGTATCTCTTGTATGGATGAGAGTGGGGACAAGCTCGCGTTTTACCGTGTCGCTCTGTCCATGTCCAGGGTTGTGCTAACGTTATCTGCCTAGGCTCCTTCCACGATGCGTGATAAATAACCCATTGGGTGAGATTGGAGAGAGCCTGGCGAGAGTGATGGACCCAAGCGGAGAAGAGTCGATGATATAAAGGTAGGAAATTATTTGTGGCTGAATTTCGCACCTTTTCACAGCCTCGGGATGTGAAATCAGGATTTCACGGCCCGGAGGGACTCGCCATCTCGACTCGCTTCCGCAACGTTGGAGGGGGCCAGCCCCGTTGGGCACAGAAAGCTTCCACCAACAGCAATGTGTTGACGACCGAGGCTGAGGCGCAGGTTTGTTTGGGGAGGGGGCTGTGTGGTGAACTACCTCTCCCTCAGCACTGACCCTCCCACAGTGCGGAGCTCCCTCAGTACTGACCCTCCCACAGTGCGGAGCTCCCTCAGTACTGGCCATCCCACAGTGCGGTGCTCCCTCAGTACTGACCCTCCCACAGTGCGGCACCCCCTCAGTACTGACCCTCCCACAGTGCGGCGCTCCCTCAGTACTGACCCTCTGACAGTGCGGCGCTCCCTCAATACTGACCCTCCCACAGTGCAGCACTCCCTCAATACTGACCCTCTGACAGTGCAGCACTCCCTCAGTACTGACCCTCTGACAGTGCGGCACTCCCTCAGTACTGACCCTCTGACAGTGCGGCACTCCCTCAGTACTGACCCTCTGACAGTGCGGCACTCCCTCAGCACTGACCCTCTGACAGTGCAGCACTCCCTCAGTACTGACCCTCTGACAGTGCGGCACTCCCTCAGTACTGACCCTCTGACAGTGCGGCACTCCCTCAGTACTGACCCTCCCACAGTGCGGCACTCCCTCAGTACTGGAGGCATCAGCTAACCGAGGCCTTGGTGCTCAACTCTCGAGTGGGCTTCAACCCGTTGATCTTCTGACCCAGGAGTGAGGGTGGAGGACGGTGACGGGCGAGGGTTGTGGATGATGGGACGGAACGTCCTCTTTATCCCCCAGCCTGTTCCCGAACCCCATCGAGCACAAATTGAGAGCATTTCTTCCTCCTCCGCTTTCTGTGCTGTTTGTTTGACTCTGTGCAGTTGTTCAGAATTATTCTGCTGAGCTGTCGTTCGTCATTCTTTCACAGCCAAGGCAGGCTCATTAAAGATATCTGTCACTGTATAACACTGGGGTACAGTACTGGTGGGGACGGGTCAGTCACTGTATAACACTGGGGCACAGTACTGGTGGGGACGGGTCTGTCACTGTATAACACTTGGGTACAGTACTGGTGGGGGCGGGTCTGTCACTGTATAACACTGGGCACAGTACTGGTGGGGACGGGTCTGTCACTGTATAACACTGGGGTACTGTACTGCTGGGGATGGGTCTGTCACTATAACACTGGGGTACAGTACTGGTGGGGACGGGTCTGTCACTGTATAACACTGGGGTACAGTACTGGTGGGGACGGGTCTGTCATGTATAACACCGGGGCACAGTACTGGTGGGCACGGGTCTGTCACTGTATAACACTGGGGTACAGTACTGGTGGGGACGGGTCTGTCGCTGTATAACACTGGGGTACAGTACTGGTGGGGACGGGTCTGTCGCTGTATAACACTGGGGTACAGTACTGGTGGGGACGGGTCTGTCACTGTATAACACTGGGGTACAGTACTGGTGGGGACGGGTCTGTCACTGTATAACACTGGGGTACAGTACTGCTGGGAATGGGTCTGTCACTATAACACTGGGGTACAGTACTGGTGGGGATGGGTCTGTCATTGTATAATACTGGGGTACAGTACTACTGGGGATGGGTCTGTCACTATAACACTGGGGTACAGTACTGGTGGAGACGGGTCTGTCACTGTATAACACTGGGATACAGTACTGGTGGGGACGGGTCTGTCACTGTATAACACTGGGGTACAGTACTGGTGGGGACAGGTCTGTCACTATAACACAGGGATACAGTACTGGTGGGGACGGGTCTGTCACTGTATAATACTGGGGTACAGTACTGGTGGGGACGGGTCTGTCACTGTATAACACTGGGGTACAGTACTGGAGGGGACGGGTCAGTCACTGTATAACACTGGGGTACAGTACTGGTGGGGACGGGTCTGTCACTGTATAACACTGGGGCACAGTACTGGTGGGGACGGGTCTGTCACTGTATAACACTGGGGTACAGTACTGGTGGGGACGGGTCTGTCACTGTATAACACTGGAGTACAGTACTGGTGGGGACGGGTCTGTCACTGTATAACACTGGGGTACAGTACTGGTGGGGACGGGTCTGTCACTGTATAACACTGGGGTACAGTACTGGTGGGGACGGGTCTGTCACTGTATAACACTGGGGTACAGTACTGGTGGGGAGGGGTCTGTCACTGTATAACACTGGGGTACAGTACTGCTGGGGATGGGTCTGTCGCTGTATAACAATGGGGTACAGTACTGGTGGGGACGGGTCTGTCTCTGTATAACACTGGGGTGTAGTACTGGTGGGGACAGGTCTGCCACTGTATAACACTGGGGTACAGTACTGGTGGGGACGGGTCTGTCACTGTATAATACTGGGGTACAGTACTGGTGGGGACGGGTCTTTCACTGTATAACACTGGGGTACAGTACTGGTGGGGACGGGTCTGTCGCTGTATAATACTGGGGTACAGGACTGTTGGGGACAGGTCTGTCACTGTATAACACTGGGGTACAGTACTGGTGGGGACTGGTCTGTCACTGTATAACACTGGGGCACAGTACTGGTGGGGACGGGTCTGTCACTGTATAACTGGGTACAGTACTGGTGGGGACGGGTCTGTCACTATAACACTGGGCACAGTACTGGTGGGGACGGGTCTCACTGTATAACACTGGGGTACAGTACTGGTGGGGACGGGTCTGTCGCTGTATAACACTGGGATACAGGACTGTTGGGGACAGGTCTGTCACTGTATAACACTGGGGTACAGTACTGGTGGGGACAGGTCTGTCACTGTATAACACTGGGGCACAGTACTGGTGTGGACGGGTCTGTCACTGTATAACTGGGTACAGTACTGGTGGGGGCGGGTCTGTCACTGTATAACACTGGGGTACAGTACTGGTGGGGATGGGTCTGTCACTGTATAACCCTGTGATGCAGTACTGGTGGGGACGGGACTGTCACTGTATAACACTGGGGTACAGTACTGGTGGGGACGGGTCTGTCACTGTATAACACTGGGGTACAGCACTAGTGGGGACGGGTCTGTCACTGTATAACACTGGGCACAGTACTGGTGGGGACGGGTCTGTCACTATAACACTGGAGTACAGTACTGGTGGGGACGGGTCTGTCACTGTATAACACTGGGCACAGTACTGGTGGGGACGGGTCTGTCACTGTATAACACTGGGGTACAGTACTGGTGGGGACGGGTCTGTCACTGTATAACACTGGGATACAGTACTGGTGGGGTCGGGTCTGTCACTGTATAACACTGGGGTACAGTACTGGTGGGGACGGGTCTGTCACTGTATAACACTGGGGTACAGTACTGGTGGGGACGGGTCTGTCACTGTATAACACTGGGCACAGTACTGGTGGGGACGGGTCTGTCACTGTATAACACTGGGCACAGTACTGGTGGGGACGGGTCTGTCACTGTATAACACTGGGGTACTGTACTGCTGGGGATGGGTCTGTCACTATAACACTGGGGTACAGTACTGGTGGGGACGGGTCTGTCACTGTATAACACTGGGGTACAGTACTGGTGGGGACGGGTCTGTCATGTATAACACCGGGGCACAGTACTGGTGGGCACGGGTCTGTCACTGTATAACACTGGGGTACAGTACTGGTGGGGACGGGTCTGTCGCTGTATAACACTGGGGTACAGTACTGGTGGGGACGGGTCTGTCGCTGTATAACACTGGGGTACAGTACTGGTGGGGACGGGTCTGTCACTGTATAACACTGGGGTACAGTACTGGTGGGGACGGGTCTGTCACTGTATAACACTGGGGTACAGTACTGCTGGGAATGGGTCTGTCACTATAACACTGGGGTACAGTACTGGTGGGGATGGGTCTGTCACTGTATAACACTGGGGTACTGTACTGCTGGGGATGGGTCTGTCACTATAACACTGGGGTACAGTACTGGTGGAGACGGGTCTGTCATTGTATAACACTGGGGTACAGTACTACTGGGGATGGGTCTGTCACTATAACACTGGGGGACAGTACTGGTGGAGACGGGTCTGTCACTGTATAACACTGGGGTACAGTACTGGTGGGCACGGGTCTGTCACTGGGTAACAGTGGGATACAGTACTGGTGGGGACGGGTCTGTCACTGTATAACACTGGGATACAGTACTGGTGGGGACGGGTCTGTCACTGTATAACACTGGGGTACAGTACTGGTGGGGACAGGTCTGTCACTATAACACAGGGATACAGTACTGGTGGGGACGGGTCTGTCACTGTATAATACTGGGGTACAGTACTGGTGGGGACGGGTCTGTCACTGTATAACACTGGGGTACAGTACTGGAGGGGACGGGTCAGTCACTGTATAACACTGGGGTACAGTACTGGTGGGGACGGGTCTGTCACTGTATAACACTGGGGCACAGTACTGGTGGGGACGGGTCTGTCACTGTATAACACTGGGGTACAGTACTGGTGGGGACGGGTCTGTCACTGTATAACAATGGGGTACAGTACTGGTGGGGACGGGTCTGTCACTGTATAACACTGGGGCACAGTACTGGTGGGGACGGGTCTGTCACTGTATAACACTGGGGTACAGTACTGGTGGGGACGGGTCTGTCACTGTATAACACTGGAGTACAGTACTGGTGGGGACGGGTCTGTCACTGTATAACACTGGGGTACAGTACTGGTGGGGACGGGTCTGTCACTGTATAACACTGGGGTACAGTACTGGTGGGGACGGGTCTGTCACTGTATAACACTGGGGTACAGTACTGGTGGGGAGGGGTCTGTCACTGTATAACACTGGGGTACAGTACTGCTGGGGATGGGTCTGTCGCTGTATAACAATGGGGTACAGTACTGGTGGGGACGGGTCTGTCTCTGTATAACACTGGGGTGTAGTACTGGTGGGGACAGGTCTGCCACTGTATAACACTGGGGTACAGTACTGGTGGGGACGGGTCTGTCACTGTATAATACTGGGGTACAGTACTGGTGGGGACGGGTCTTTCACTGTATAACACTGGGGTACAGTACTGGTGGGGACGGGTCTGTCGCTGTATAATACTGGGGTACAGGACTGTTGGGGACAGGTCTGTCACTGTATAACACTGGGGTACAGTACTGGTGGGGACTGGTCTGTCACTGTATAACACTGGGGCACAGTACTGGTGGGGACGGGTCTGTCACTGTATAACTGGGTACAGTACTGGTGGGGACGGGTCTGTCACTATAACACTGGGCACAGTACTGGTGGGGACGGGTCTCACTGTATAACACTGGGGTACAGTACTGGTGGGGACGGGTCTGTCGCTGTATAACACTGGGATACAGGACTGTTGGGGACAGGTCTGTCACTGTATAACACTGGGGTACAGTACTGGTGGGGACAGGTCTGTCACTGTATAACACTGGGGCACAGTACTGGTGTGGACGGGTCTGTCACTGTATAACTGGGTACAGTACTGGTGGGGGCGGGTCTGTCACTGTATAACACTGGGGTACAGTACTGGTGGGGATGGGTCTGTCACTGTATAACCCTGTGATGCAGTACTGGTGGGGACGGGACTGTCACTGTATAACACTGGGGTACAGTACTGGTGGGGACGGGTCTGTCACTGTATAACACTGGGGTACAGCACTAGTGGGGACGGGTCTGTCACTGTATAACACTGGGCACAGTACTGGTGGGGACGGGTCTGTCACTATAACACTGGAGTACAGTACTGGTGGGGACGGGTCTGTCACTGTATAACACTGGGCACAGTACTGGTGGGGACGGGTCTGTCACTGTATAACACTGGGGTACAGTACTGGTGGGGACGGGTCTGTCACTGTATAACACTGGGATACAGTACTGGTGGGGTCGGGTCTGTCACTGTATAACACTGGGGTACAGTACTGGTGGGGACGGGTCTGTCACTGTATAACACTGGGGTACAGTACTGGTGGGGACGGGTCTGTCACTGTATAACACTGGGCACAGTACTGGTGGGGACGGGTCTGTCACTGTATAACACTGGGCACAGTACTGGTGGGGACGGGTCTGTCACTGTATAACACTGGGGTACTGTACTGCTGGGGATGGGTCTGTCACTATAACACTGGGGTACAGTACTGGTGGGGACGGGTCTGTCACTGTATAACACTGGGGTACAGTACTGGTGGGGACGGGTCTGTCATGTATAACACCGGGGCACAGTACTGGTGGGCACGGGTCTGTCACTGTATAACACTGGGGTACAGTACTGGTGGGGACGGGTCTGTCACTGTATAACACTGGGGTACAGTACTGGTGGGGACGGGTCTGTCGCTGTATAACACTGGGGTACAGTACTGGTGGGGACGGGTCTGTCACTGTATAACACTGGGGTACAGTACTGGTGGGGACGGGTCTGTCACTGTATAACACTGGGGTACAGTACTGCTGGGAATGGGTCTGTCACTATAACACTGGGGTACAGTACTGGTGGGGATGGGTCTGTCACTGTATAACACTGGGGTACTGTACTGCTGGGGATGGGTCTGTCACTATAACACTGGGGTACAGTACTGGTGGAGACGGGTCTGTCATTGTATAACACTGGGGTACAGTACTACTGGGGATGGGTCTGTCACTATAACACTGGGGTACAGTACTGGTGGAGACGGGTCTGTCACTGTATAACACTGGGGTACAGTACTGGTGGGCACGGGTCTGTCACTGGGTAACAGTGGGATACAGTACTGGTGGGGACGGGTCTGTCACTGTATAACACTGGGATACAGTACTGGTGGGGACGGGTCTGTCACTGTATAACACTGGGGTACAGTACTGGTGGGGACAGGTCTGTCACTATAACACAGGGATACAGTACTGGTGGGGACGGGTCTCACTGTATAATACTGGGGTACAGTACTGGTGGGGACGGGTCTGTCACTGTATAACACTGGGGTACAGTACTGGAGGGGACGGGTCAGTCACTGTATAACACTGGGGTACAGTACTGGTGGGGACGGGTCTGTCACTGTATAACACTGGGGCACAGTACTGGTGGGGACGGGTCTGTCACTGTATAACACTGGGGTACAGTACTGGTGGGGACGGGTCTGTCACTGTATAACAATGGGGTACAGTACTGGTGGGGACGGGTCTGTCTCTGTATAACACTGGGGTGTAGTACTGGTGGGGACAGGTCTGCCACTGTATAACACTGGGGTACAGTACTGGTGGGGACGGGTCTGTCACTGTATAATACTGGGGTACAGTACTGGTGGGGACGGGTCTTTCACTGTATAACACTGGGGTACAGTACTGGTGGGGACGGGTCTGTCGCTGTATAATACTGGGGTACAGGACTGTTGGGGACAGGTCTGTCACTGTATAACACTGGGGTACAGTACTGGTGGGGACGGGTCTGTCACTGTATAACACTGGGGCACAGTACTGGTGGGGACGGGTCTGTCACTGTATAACTGGGTACAGTACTGGTGGGGACGGGTCTGTCACTATAACACTGGGCACAGTACTGGTGGGGACGGGTCTCACTGTATAACACTGGGGTACAGTACTGGTGGGGACGGGTCTGTCACTGTATAACACTGGGGCACAGTACTGGTGGGGACGGGTCTGTCACTGTATAACTGGGTACAGTACTGGTGGGGACGGGTCTGTCACTATAACACTGGGCACAGTACTGGTGGGGACGGGTCTCACTGTATAACACTGGGGTACAGTACTGGTGGGGACGGGTCTGTCACTGTATAACACTGGGGCACAGTACTGGTGTGGACGGGTCTGTCACTGTATAACTGGGTACCGTACTGGTGGGGGCGGGTCTGTCACTGTATAACACTGGGGTACAGTACTGGTGGGGATGGGTCTGTCACTGTATAACCCTGTGATGCAGTACTGGTGGGGACGGGACTGTCACTGTATAACACTGGGGTACAGTACTGGTGGGGACGGGTCTGTCACTGTATAACACTGGGGTACAGCACTAGTGGGGACGGGTCTGTCACTGTATAACACTGGGCACAGTACTGGTGGGGACGGGTCTGTCACTGTATAACACTGGGGTACAGTACTGGTGGGGACGGGTCTGTCACTGTATAACAATGGGGTACAGTACTGGTGGGGACGGGTCTGTCACTGTATAACACTGGGGCACAGTACTGGTGGGGACGGGTCTGTCACTGTATAACACTGGGGTACAGTACTGGTGGGGACGGGTCTGTCACTGTATAACACTGGAGTACAGTACTGGTGGGGACGGGTCTGTCACTGTATAACACTGGGGTACAGTACTGGTGGGGACGGGTCTGTCACTGTATAACACTGGGGTACAGTACTGGTGGGGACGGGTCTGTCACTGTATAACACTGGGGTACAGTACTGGTGGGGAGGGGTCTGTCACTGTATAACACTGGGGTACAGTACTGCTGGGGATGGGTCTGTCGCTGTATAACAATGGGGTACAGTACTGGTGGGGACGGGTCTGTCTCTGTATAACACTGGGGTGTAGTACTGGTGGGGACAGGTCTGCCACTGTATAACACTGGGGTACAGTACTGGTGGGGACGGGTCTGTCACTGTATAATACTGGGGTACAGTACTGGTGGGGACGGGTCTTTCACTGTATAACACTGGGGTACAGTACTGGTGGGGACGGGTCTGTCGCTGTATAATACTGGGGTACAGGACTGTTGGGGACAGGTCTGTCACTGTATAACACTGGGGTACAGTACTGGTGGGGACTGGTCTGTCACTGTATAACACTGGGGCACAGTACTGGTGGGGACGGGTCTGTCACTGTATAACTGGGTACAGTACTGGTGGGGACGGGTCTGTCACTATAACACTGGGCACAGTACTGGTGGGGACGGGTCTCACTGTATAACACTGGGGTACAGTACTGGTGGGGACGGGTCTGTCGCTGTATAACACTGGGATACAGGACTGTTGGGGACAGGTCTGTCACTGTATAACACTGGGGTACAGTACTGGTGGGGACAGGTCTGTCACTGTATAACACTGGGGCACAGTACTGGTGTGGACGGGTCTGTCACTGTATAACTGGGTACAGTACTGGTGGGGGCGGGTCTGTCACTGTATAACACTGGGGTACAGTACTGGTGGGGATGGGTCTGTCACTGTATAACCCTGTGATGCAGTACTGGTGGGGACGGGACTGTCACTGTATAACACTGGGGTACAGTACTGGTGGGGACGGGTCTGTCACTGTATAACACTGGGGTACAGCACTAGTGGGGACGGGTCTGTCACTGTATAACACTGGGCACAGTACTGGTGGGGACGGGTCTGTCACTATAACACTGGAGTACAGTACTGGTGGGGACGGGTCTGTCACTGTATAACACTGGGCACAGTACTGGTGGGGACGGGTCTGTCACTGTATAACACTGGGGTACAGTACTGGTGGGGACGGGTCTGTCACTGTATAACACTGGGATACAGTACTGGTGGGGTCGGGTCTGTCACTGTATAACACTGGGGTACAGTACTGGTGGGGACGGGTCTGTCACTGTATAACACTGGGGTACAGTACTGGTGGGGACGGGTCTGTCACTGTATAACACTGGGCACAGTACTGGTGGGGACGGGTCTGTCACTGTATAACACTGGGCACAGTACTGGTGGGGACGGGTCTGTCACTGTATAACACTGGGGTACTGTACTGCTGGGGATGGGTCTGTCACTATAACACTGGGGTACAGTACTGGTGGGGACGGGTCTGTCACTGTATAACACTGGGGTACAGTACTGGTGGGGACGGGTCTGTCATGTATAACACCGGGGCACAGTACTGGTGGGCACGGGTCTGTCACTGTATAACACTGGGGTACAGTACTGGTGGGGACGGGTCTGTCGCTGTATAACACTGGGGTACAGTACTGGTGGGGACGGGTCTGTCGCTGTATAACACTGGGGTACAGTACTGGTGGGGACGGGTCTGTCGCTGTATAACACTGGGGTACAGTACTGGTGGGGACGGGTCTGTCACTGTATAACACTGGGGTACAGTACTGGTGGGGACGGGTCTGTCACTGTATAACACTGGGGTACAGTACTGCTGGGAATGGGTCTGTCACTATAACACTGGGGTACAGTACTGGTGGGGATGGGTCTGTCACTGTATAACACTGGGGTACTGTACTGCTGGGGATGGGTCTGTCACTATAACACTGGGGTACAGTACTGGTGGAGACGGGTCTGTCATTGTATAACACTGGGGTACAGTACTACTGGGGATGGGTCTGTCACTATAACACTGGGGTACAGTACTGGTGGAGACGGGTCTGTCACTGTATAACACTGGGGTACAGTACTGGTGGGCACGGGTCTGTCACTGGGTAACAGTGGGATACAGTACTGGTGGGGACGGGTCTGTCACTGTATAACACTGGGATACAGTACTGGTGGGGACGGGTCTGTCACTGTATAACACTGGGGTACAGTACTGGTGGGGACAGGTCTGTCACTATAACACAGGGATACAGTACTGGTGGGGACGGGTCTGTCACTGTATAATACTGGGGTACAGTACTGGTGGGGACGGGTCTGTCACTGTATAACACTGGGGTACAGTACTGGAGGGGACGGGTCAGTCACTGTATAACACTGGGGTACAGTACTGGTGGGGACGGGTCTGTCACTGTATAACACTGGGGCACAGTACTGGTGGGGACGGGTCTGTCACTGTATAACACTGGGGTACAGTACTGGTGGGGACGGGTCTGTCACTGTATAACAATGGGGTACAGTACTGGTGGGGACGGGTCTGTCTCTGTATTACACTGGGGTGTAGTACTGGTGGGGACAGGTCTGCCACTGTATAACACTGGGGTACAGTACTGGTGGGGACGGGTCTTTCACTGTATAACACTGGGGTACAGTACTGGTGGGGACGGGTCTGTCGCTGTATAATACTGGGGTACAGGACTGTTGGGGACAGGTCTGTCACTGTATAACACTGGGGTACAGTACTGGTGGGGACGGGTCTGTCACTGTATAACACTGGGGCACAGTACTGGTGGGGACGGGTCTGTCACTGTATAACTGGGTACAGTACTGGTGGGGACGGGTCTGTCACTATAACACTGGGCACAGTACTGGTGGGGACGGGTCTCACTGTATAACACTGGGGTACAGTACTGGTGGGGACGGGTCTGTCACTGTATAACACTGGGGCACAGTACTGGTGGGGACGGGTCTGTCACTGTATAACTGGGTACAGTACTGGTGGGGACGGGTCTGTCACTATAACACTGGGCACAGTACTGGTGGGGACGGGTCTCACTGTATAACACTGGGGTACAGTACTGGTGGGGACGGGTCTGTCACTGTATAACACTGGGGCACAGTACTGGTGTGGACGGGTCTGTCACTGTATAACTGGGTACCGTACTGGTGGGGGCGGGTCTGTCACTGTATAACACTGGGGTACAGTACTGGTGGGGATGGGTCTGTCACTGTATAACCCTGTGATGCAGTACTGGTGGGGACGGGACTGTCACTGTATAACACTGGGGTACAGTACTGGTGGGGACGGGTCTGTCACTGTATAACACTGGGGTACAGCACTAGTGGGGACGGGTCTGTCACTGTATAACACTGGGCACAGTACTGGTGGGGACGGGTCTGTCACTGTATAACACTGGAGTACAGTACTGGTGGGGACGGGTCTGTCACTGTATAACACTGGGCACAGTACTGGTGGGGACGGGTCTGTCACTGTATAACACTGGGGTACAGTACTGGTGGGGACGGGTCTGTCACTGTATAACACTGGGATACAGTACTGGTGGGGTCGGGTCTGTCACTGTATAACACTGGGGTACAGTACTGGTGGGGACGGGTCTGTCACTGTATAACACTGGGGTACAGTACTGGTGGGGACGGGTCTGTCACTGTATAACACTGGGGTACAGTACTGCTGGGAATGGGTCTGTCACTATAACACTGGGTTACAGTACTGGTGGGGACAGGTCTGTCACTGTATAACACTGGGGTATTGATCCGGACAGGATTGGATTGATCCAATATTGGTATTCTTCAGAAATCATGACTTTAATTTGTGTCACAATGTTAGTTCCTCTCTTTAAAATACTTCCGCCCCTTGTCAAAATCTACTCGGGGAACCTGGAATCTTTTATCAACTCTAGCCCACAGTCCATTGGCCCAGCTCTTCCCTTGCGGGTGCCAATCAACCTGTTGTGGCCAAGCCAAGCACGATGGGGATCTAAGCTGCCGGAGGGGCGGGGGCACAACAGAGAGTGTTGTCGTGAGAGTGAAAACGTGACATGGTGGCAGCGTTGTCTTTTGAAACAAACTCTTTCACGGGTTGTCACTGGCTGGGCCAACGTTTTATTCCCGTCCTAATTGCTTTCGGGAAGGTGGTGGTGAGGGGCTGCTTCGAACCCCCACGGTCTATTTGTTAGTGTTCGCATTCAGCGGGAGCTGGGTGCACCCGTGCAAGGAACACGAGGTATTAAAACTTTTATTTCAAGTGTTCCATTTTATGCAAGATCAGAAAGAATAAACACGATTACGTACACACAGAAAAACCCAAAACATATAAAACAACCTAAACCCCCCCCCCCCATAACAACTAATGGTGACCGAACTCCTCGATATAAACTATAAGCGGCTGCTATCTCCGGCTGGAGCCCTCGATTGCTCTCCGCACGGTGCATTGGACTTTCTCGATGTATTGGATCCCACCGGCTTGGGACAGGACCGCGACGTGTGCGGGCGGTTAGCTTGGTCTCTTGTGAAGCCCCCCCCCCACCCCTGCGAAGAAGCGACTCAATCTAGACTTCCTCCCACCCAACGAGCGAAAGAGACCCCCTCCATTAGAGAGGTTGGCGGCGCCACGGGGAATGAGGGGAAATCCGTTTCACTGAGCTGCGAACTTGGAGGTCTCGGGATGAATCCGAACCCGAGGGCCCAAATTTTCCCGTCCATCCCTCTAGACTGGTAAAGCGCCCCCCTCCAGCGGCAAATTGGCCACTCTCTCCAGCCACCTCTCTTCCCACACCCCAGAGGGGGCATCCAATCCCGCCGGCTCGAGCAGATTGTTGGCACAGTTGGGAGCCTGCTTCAACGCTGACACCAATTTCAAACGTTGATATTCCCTGCATCTCTTCAAAGCAGGAAAAAAAACCTGGGACTTGACAAATACTTTGTCCATGAGGGAGTGATGCCGTCGCTAACGCCTTCAGACCAGGCCCCCTCTCCCAAGGGCTCCATCCCCAATGTACACCATAACCCAGCCAAGCTCATAGCAAAGGTCCAAAACTTAGGACTTGGCTCCTCCCTCTGCATCTAGATCCTCGACTTTCTAACCTACAGACTACAATCAGTAAGAATAAATAACAACAACTCCTCCACGATAGTCCTCAATACCGGGGCCCCACAAGGCTGCGTACTTAGCCCACTACTATACTCCCTGTACACACACGACTGCGCGGCAAAATTTGGCTCCAACTCCATCTGCAAGTTTGCTGACGATGCGACCATAGTGGGCTGGATCTCGAATAACGACGAGTCAGAATACAGGAAGGAGATAGAGAACCTAGTGGAGTGGTGCAGCGACAACAATCTCTCCCTCAATGCCAGCAAAACTAAAGAGCCGGTCATTGACTTCAGGAAGCAAAGTACTGTACACACCCCTGTCAGCATCAACTGGGCCGAGGTGGAGATGGTTAGCAGCTTCAAATTCCTAGGGGTGCACATCTCCAAAAATCTGTCCTGGTCCACCCACGTCGACGCTACCACCAAGAAAGCACAACAGCGCCTATACTTCCTCAGGAAACTAAGGAAATTTGCATGTCCACATTAACCCTTACCACCTTTTACAGATGCACCATAGAAAGCATCCTATGTGGCTGCATCACAGCCTGGTATGGCAACTGCTCGGCCCAGGACCGCAAGAAACTTCAGAGAGTCGTGAACACCGCCCAGCCCATCACACGAACCTGCTTCCCATCCACTGACTCCATCTACACCTCCCGCTGCCTGGGGAAAGCGGGCAGCATAATCAAAGACCCCTCCCCACCCAGCTTACTCACTCTTCCAACTTCTTCCATCGGGCAGGAGGTACACAAGTCTGAGAACACGCACGAACAGACTCAAAAACAGCTTCTTCCCCGCTGTCACCCAGACTCCTAAACGACCCTCTTATGGACTGACCTCATTAACACTACACCCTGGATGCTTCACCCGATGCCGGTGTCTATGTATTTACATTGTGGACCTTGTGTTGCCCTATTACGTATTTTATTTTCATGTGCTAAATGATCTGTTTGAGCTGCTCGCAGAAAAATACTTTACACTGTACCTCGGGACACGTGACAATAAACAAATCCAATCCAATGCAAACGGCAGAGGAGGTTCGTAGGGCACCTCTGGCTCGTTCCCCTATTTAGTTGAAAGATCCCCGAGCTCATGATTTTGGTGCCGACATTAGATGGAGCATCCTGTGTACAACCAGCGTGTCCGTAGTTCAACTCGAACTTCACCAGAACGGCGATGCTAGCCTATCAGATGCCTTTTGGGCGTCTTAACGAGACGATTACCTCGAGACGCGGACAGCACCACATTCGGCACCCGCCACACTCTGGCAAATCCCGTCAGACCTTCCCCAATCCCTTGAGGGAGATGTGGTTCCCACCTGGATGCTAACACCTTAGCCAGAATCTTGGCATCCATGTTTAAGTCGTGAAATCGAGCGCGAAGGCCCACGGGCCCTTGCCCGTTCGCACCCATGCTGCATTGCCTCCAGCCCCTCGGGCTCTCCACCTGGGGAAATCCTCAGCCCTGCAAAGGCTCCCGACGCACTTGACCTCTTCCCCCGGCGGCGGCTCCGACCGACGAGGAACGGTTGAGGACTCGGGGTCTGTACTCGTCGGAGTTTACAAGGACGAGGGGGGGATCTTATTGAAACTTACAGGATACTGCGAGGCCTGGAGAGAGTGGACGTGGAGAGGATGTTTCCACTTGTAGGAGAGACTAGAAGCAGAGGACTCAATCTCAGACTAAAAGGGACGATCCTTTAAAACAGAGATGGGGAGGAATTTCTTCAGCCAGAGGGTGGTGAATCTGTGGAACTCTTTGCCGCAGAAGGCTGTGGAGGCCAAATCACTGAGTGTCTTTAAGACAGAGATTGATAGGTTCCTGATTAATAAGGGGATCAGGGGTTATGGGGAGAAGGCAGGAGAATGGGGATGAGAAAAATATCAGCCATGATTGACTCGATGGGCCGAGTGGCCTAATTCTGCTCCTAAACCCCGCGTACCCGTCGATAGCCCTCGATATCCGGCTGCAGAGCCCCACGTCCGCCAATAACCCCACACCCAGCCTCATGGTCTTATGAAAGGTTTGGTGAAGCGTTTCAAACGCTCCGTTAACTCTATCCGGGGCGGGCCCCAGCCTGCCTCCCGGGACGCTGCCCCAACTGGCAAGCCGAGAGACAGCCCATATTGATAAACAGCCCCGTTTCCACCAATAACGCCGGCAGCACAGTGGTTAGCACAGTCGCTTCGCAGCTCCAGGGTCCCGGGTTCGATTCCCGGCTCGGGTCACTGTCTGTGCGGAGTTTGCACGTTCTCCCCCGTGTCTGCGTGGGTCTCACCCCCTCAACCCAAAGACGTGCAGGGTAGGTGGATTGGCCGCGCTAAATTGCCCCTTAATCGGGGTGGGGAGGGGGGTGGGAATGAATTGGGTATTTATGGTCCCAATGCAGGGTGGGCACATTGACAGCACCACTAACCTATCTTCCAACGTCCCTAGCTCTAAAAGATTAACCAATGCCTTTACACGTCTCAACTACCCATCTTGGGCCATCTACTGTCCACTCTGCTGTTCACCGTTCACCCTGAACACTTTGGACCCCCCCGCCGTCCCTCCCCAAAACACACACACTCCAATACTGGACAATAAACCCCTGTTAACCAAACGTGTAGACAAGAAACTGAAACGTCCCCAAACAATCCCATCGCAGCAGCACCCATTGAAGTCCCGTTCGGGCGGCGCAGTGGTTAGCACTGCTGCCTCACGGCACCGAGGACCCGGTTTACATCCCGGCTCCGGGTCACTGTCCGTGTGCAGTTTGCACATTCTCCCCGTGTCTGGGGAGAAATTGTGCGCAGGGGAGGCGGATTGGTCACGCTAAATTGCCCGCTAATTGAGGAGGGGGGGGGGGGGGGGGAGAGAATTGGGTTCCCTAAATTTTTTTAAAAAACGTACACGGTTGGCCTCGGCACCCTGCACCCCCTCACGGTTCTGAGGTTCTGCCCCCTCGACCCGTTGTCCTCCACCCTCGCTCCCTCGGGGGGGGGGGGGGGGGGGGGGGGGCCTTATTCCTCTCCTCAAAACGCCAAAGCATCCCGGCTCCCAGAGAGGATATTTGGTCTGTCGGGCCACTCCCTCCAGCACCTCTCCAGGCTCCTTCACCCCCTTCCGAGGCCCTCCCCAACTTCTCTCTCTCTCATCGGGCCCGGCGCGTCCTCAGCCCCCCCATCGCCTCCTTCCCTGGCCGTTCGAAGCGTTTGCCTCATCCTTTCTCCAATTGGATTCCCGTTAACCCAGTCAACGCGGCCTTTGGCCGGGGTTTGTCGACCGGTTTCCGCCGGGAAGCTCGCAAACGCAAAGGACGCAAAAAGAAAAACAGGGCCGGGAGCTGACTTGCGTGCGGCCTTTTCCCACGGGAACGCAAAGGTGGTCGGGTGCGTGTACAGCAAACTATTCAGGAGGCGACTGGCACGGGGGGAGTTCTTCGCCGCAGAGGTTGAGTATGTTCGAGGCAGAGAGACAGACTCTGCACGGCAATCGAGGTGGTCAGGCGGGAAAGTGGGAGCTCAGGATTGTCACATCAGGTCAGCCGCGGTCTCGTTGAATGGCGGGGCAGACTCGATGGGCCTACCTCCGAGGGCCACGCCTTGCACGTGGCCATGATTGCAAAGGAACGGGGGGTCCTGGGTGCAATCTTGGCCTCCCTTGTTTGGCGAATTGTCTTTACTTGTGTTGGAGAGCGATCCAGTACAGGAGGCCGCCTTTCGGCCCATCGTGCCTCGACCGACCCTCCGAAAGAGCACTGTACCCTGGTGCACTCCTTCGCCCTGTCACTTGGTACCTTTGGACACTAAGGGACAATTCCCCCGATGAATACATTCGTACAACACAGCTTCACTGGAGCTGATATGTGAGTGAATGCAAATACCCCCCCCCCCCCCCCCCCCCCCCCCCCCCCGCCTGCCTGCCCAGCCTCATCCCCTTAACCGTCAACATTTCTTTCTGTCAGATAGCAATCCAGTTCCCTCGCACAAACCTGCCTCCAGCACCCGCTCGGGAAGCTCGTCCCTGGCTCCAACCCCCTCTGGGTGAATGTTGCCTTGTTCGCAACACTCCAATCACTTTTGTCCATTATTCCCAATCTGTGCCGTCCAGTGTACAGAATCCCTGCAGTGCAGAAGGAGGCCATTCGGCCCATCGAGTCCTTTGGAGACTACGGGGCAACTTAAGATGGGGACAGTGCAGAGGGAGCTTTACTCTGTATCTAACCCCGTGCTGTACCTGTCCTGGGAGTGTTTGATGGGGACGGTGTAGAGGGAGCTTTACTCTGTATCTAACCCTGTGCTGTACCTGTCCTGGGAGTGTTTGATGGGGACAGTGTAGAGGGAGCTTTACTCTGTATCTAACCCCGTGCTGTACCTGTCCTGTGAGTGTTTGATTGCGACAGCGTAGAGGGAGCTTTAACTCTGTATCTAACCCCGTGCTGTACCTGTCCTGGGAGTGTTTGATGGGGACAGTGTAGAGGGAGCTTTACTCTGTATCTAACCCCGTGCTGTACCTGTCCTGTGAGTGTTTGATTGCGACAGCGTAGAGGGAGCTTTACTCTGTATCTAACCCCGTGCTGTACCTGTCCTGGGAGTGTTTGATGGGGACAGTGTAGAGGGAGCTTTACTCTGTATCTAACCCCGTGCTGTACCTGTCCTGTGAGTGTTTGATTGCGACAGCGTAGAGGGAGCTTTACTCTGTATCTAACCCCGTGCTGTACCTGTCCTGGGAGTGTTTGATGGGGACAGTGTAGAGGGAGCTTTACTCTGTATCTAACCCCGTGCTGTACCTGTCCTGGGAGAGTTTGATGGGGACAGTGTGGAGTGAGCTTTACTCTGTATCTTACCCCGTGCTGTACCTGTCCTGGGAGTGTTTGATGGGGACAGTGTAGAGGGAGCTTTGCTCTGTATCTAACCCCGTGCTGTACCTGTCCTGGGAGTGTTTGATGGGGACAGTGTAGAGGGAGCTTTACTCTGTATCTAACCCCGTGCTGTACCTGTCCTGGGAGTGTTTGATGGGGACAGTGTGGAGGGAGCTTTACTCTGTATCTAACCCCGTGCTGTACCTGTCCTGGGAGTGTTTGATGGGGACAGTGTAGAGGGAGCTTTACTCTGAATCTAGCCCCGTGCTGTACCTGTCCTGGGAGTGTTTGATGGCGACAGCGTAGAGGGAGCTTTACTCTGTATCTAACCCCGTGCTGTACCTGTCCTGGGGGTGTTTGATGGGGACAGTGTAGAGGGAGCTTTACTCTGTATCTAACCCCCTGCTGTACCCGTCCTGGGACTGTTTGATGGGGACAGTGTAGAGGGAGCTTTACTCTGTATCTAACCCCGTGCTGTACCTGTCCTGGGAGTGTTTGATGGGGACAGTGTAGAGGGAGCTTTACTCTGTATCTAACCCCTGTTATGGACCAGGGTTTAGAGAACCCCAAAGTGTACCATGGAGTTCACCTGACCCACAACTTCTACTAGATTGTGGTATGGGGAGCGCACGGCCCACTCTACAGGTGTGGGACAGCAGAAATGGAAAAGTATTTTTGAAAGCAAAACAATGTTTATTCCATGAACTCAAGTTAACCTTTTTAAAACATACAGTGAACATCTTAGCAACCATTAATTCAAATACAACCCCCAAAGAATACAACACTAAGTAATCCTTTAAGCTTTCCTTTTAACGTCCATAAGACTTGAAGCACCTTTTACCAGAAGCACATCAGGTTAAAGTCACTACTGTTATTAGTTTTAAATCACCAGGATTGATTTACAGTCTTTAGGTTACAGGGAGAGATTCATACACCTTCTGGCTGTGACTGCAGCTACTAGCTCTGAAAATGAAAATGAAACTGAAACACACCCTGCAGCAAACAGCCTAAAATGAAAGTAAAAAGCTGACAGACAGCCCAGCTCCACCCACTCTCTGACATCACTGCAGTAATAAACACCCATTTCTTAAAGGTACTCTCACTACAGATACTTATATACACACCCATTTCTTAAAGGTACTCTCACATGACACCTCCCCCTAAGAATAAAAAAAGCCATCAACTTCAAGGTGGTTTCATTTTTCACCTTTCACCTCTTATCCTTTAAGAAATGCACACAGTAAATATACTTTTTCATTTCAAAAAACAACACACTCGCAAACAGGTATAATAATATAGTCCTTTTTTTTTCATTTTTCTTCCTCCAACTGAAATCCTTCTCGATTGACAGTCTCTTTGAACAAGAAGGTCTCTCCATGATCCATCCATTTCTCTATGACTCGGCATTTCTCTTTAAAGTCAGATACTTTAGTTCAATCTGATCACAGAGTCCCTTGTAATTCTCCAACACAGGAGCATTGGTTATCACAGCTTTTCAGGCAGTCAAATGCCTGTTGAAACTCCGTTGTCCACTGAAACGTTCGAAGTTTCTTCAGCAAGTCCATCAGTGGAGCAACCACGCTATAACCATTTTTACAAATGTTCGATCAAATCCACTCATGCCAAGAAATCGCATTATTTCCCTTCGTCTCAAGGTATTGAAAACTGTTGGTTTCACATCCCGTGTGACCATTCGACCCTGTCCGATTGTAAGGCCAAGGAAAGTGACTTGGGCTTTTCCAAATTCACTTTTGGCTAGGTTTACCACCAAACCCGCCTCCCGAAGTCGATCGAATAACTCCATCAGATGTTTCAAATGTTCTGTCCATGTCTGGCTGAAAATTACCAGATCGTCGATGTATACCGCACAATTGGGTAATCCTGAAATTACTTTGTTAGTTAACCGTTGAAATGTGGCTGGGGCGTTTTTCATGCCAAATGGCATAACTTTGAATTGGTATATACCATCTGGAGTCACAAAAGCTGAAATCTCCTTCACCCTTTCGGATAAAGGTACCTGCCAGTAACCTTTAAGTAAATCAAGTTTGGAAATAAAAGCTAATTGTCCCACTTTCTCAATGCAATCCTCCAAACGTGGGATAGGATAAGAGTCCGTTCTTGTAACTGCATTCACCTTTCTATAGTCCACACACAACTGTTGGGTACCGTCTGGTTTTGGTACCATCACGATGGTTGAGCTCCATTGGTTGCAACCCACTTCAATTGTGCCATTTTTAAGCATACTCTCAATCTCTTTGTTAACCTGTGCCAATTTTAAAGGGTTAAGTCTGTATGGATGTTGTTTGATTGGAACAGCATTTCCCACATCTACATCATGTATAGCCATTTTAGTACTTCCCAATTTATCTCCACAAATATGCCCATGTGATATCAATAACTCTTTCAGGTCAGATCATTTTTTCTCTGGAAGGTAACTCAACAATTTATCCCAATTTTTAAGAACACCCTCATTTTCCAATTTAATTTGAGGTATGTCAAATTCACAGTCATCTGGATTTGGTTCGTCACTTTGAGTTAGAATCATTAAAACCTCCTTTTTCTCTCCTTCCCTTTCAAAGTACCTTTTAAGCACATTCACATGACACACTCGATGAGTCTTCCTGCTATCTGGTGTTTTTACCACATAATTCACCTCACTTAATTTCCTTTCAATCTGATACGGTCCACAAAGCCTAGCTTTTAAAGGTTCACCTACCGCTGGTAACAACACTAAAA
This sequence comes from Scyliorhinus torazame, assembly GCF_047496885.1. Classification (NCBI taxonomy): domain Eukaryota; kingdom Metazoa; phylum Chordata; class Chondrichthyes; order Carcharhiniformes; family Scyliorhinidae; genus Scyliorhinus; species Scyliorhinus torazame. The sequence goes on along the minus strand of NW_027308674.1, from coordinate 6,135 downwards.
CTTTATCCCACTGGCAAAACTACGAACTCTGGATTTCTTGTCCGCTACCCCGCTTCATCACATTTTGTGCAACTTTCAAATGTTGTCTAGCCAATTCATCTGCTCTATTTAATCATTCCCTAAAATTTGACACGTAATCCAATAGTGTAATTTCCGATTTCTCAGTCACCAATTTTCCTTAATCAATTTAAGTGGTCCTCTTACCTCATGACCAAAGATTAGTTCAAAAGGACTGAATTTGGTAGACTCATTAGGTGCATCCCTAATTGCAAACAGTACGAATGGAATTCCTTTATCCCAATCCTCTGGATAATCTTGACAATAAACCCTCAACAGTGTCTTTAATGTCTGATGCCACCTTTCTAACTTTCCCTGCGATTCTGGATGGTACGCAGTTGATTTATATTGTTTTATTCCTAAGCTATCCATAACTTCTTTGAATAACCTTGAGGTAAAATTTGGTCCTTGATCCAATTGTATTTCTGTAGGTAGCCCATATCTAGTCAAGAATTTAAGTAACTCCTCCACAATCTTTTTAGCTGTAATATATACATACTGGAATGGCCTCTGGAAACCTAGTAGACACATCCATTATCGTCAAAAGATATTGACTCCCACTTTTGTTTAGGAAGCGGGTCTTACGCAATCCATTAGGACCCTTGTAAAAAGGATCCTCAAATGCTGGAATGGGTATTAAGGGCGCTGGTTTTATCACCGCTTGAGGTTTTCGATCACTTGACATGTGACATGATTGTCAAAATTTATCTACATCTTTATGTAGTCCAGGCCAATAAAAATGTTTCTGGATTTTAGCTTGAGTTTCTTTATTCCCAAATGACCTCCCACTGGTACCTCATGTGCAACTCGCAACACCTCCTTTCTATACCCTACCGGCAATATTACTTGATGAAACTTCTGCCCACTTTTCATCCGCCTGCATATGTAAAGGTCTCCTTTTTTTCATCAAGACATCACTTTTACGGTTAATAACACTCTGGTATCCACTCAGATTCCTCTTCCGTATATGCTTTCTGATACATCCGTTTATTTCTATATTCTTTTTTGTTGTAACTACCCGCCAATTTTCCTGAACTAAAAATATCCGCCTCATCCTCCCACCTGTTCTTGTTCTTTTCCAACCATCTGATCAAAAATCGTTTCTGATAATTGCACTTCAACTTCATCTTCACCCTTTGATTTCTCCTCTTGTCTTAACCTGTGACTTTGCGACCTTGTTACTACACAATCCGGAAAAGTCCCAGGATATTCGTCCTTCAACACTTCAGTTGTCCGATTTTCCATTGGCTTATCAACACAGTAGACATCACTCCCACCTGCGATCCAGCTGTATCATTACCCAAGATAAACTGCATTCCAGGACAAGATAGTTTCTCTATTACTCCTACTACCACTTCACCACTCTTCACTGGACTTTCCAACCTTACCTATATAATGGAACACTACTCCTCTCACCCTGAATTCCACATATTACCCACCTTTTCTGGCAACATCTTCCCAAACTACATAACTCCTCATCTCTTACCATTAAAGATTGACTAACTCCCGTATCTCTCTAAATTGTGACTTCTTTCCCTACTCCTCCTGGTACACATGAGTAAACTTTACCCACACAAGTAAATTCTTTAAAGAGATCTGGCACCTTCTTATCAATCACCTCTTGGTCAGGCTGTACAAATGTTTGCACCTCCTTCGCTTTCACTTGGGCTTTCCTTTATCACATTAACAAACCCCCACTGTCATATCCTGTTTTACCACATCAGCCTTCCCAGTGCTTTTCTTCAACCACCAACACTGTGACTTTACATGGCCTAGTTTATTACAGTGAAAACATTTGAAACTTTTCATTTCTTTTCCACCCTCCTGGATTTCTTTTTTAATCTGAGGTACGCTCTCCTTATTATCTCCCATCAGATCACCTTTACCGTTACGACTTGAGTATATTTCATGTTCCAGTTTCTAACCCTCAAGGCTGAAACTGATGTCAGAAACCAAGCTTTGATTATGAACTAATTCATAATTATCTGCCATTTCTGCTGCCAATCTCGCAGTTTTAACTCCTCTGCTCTTCCACATGAGTTCTCACTACATCAGGAATTGAATTTTAAAACTCCTCCAAAAGCATAATTTCTCTTGAGAGCTTCATACGTATTGGTCGATTTTCAAAGCCCTTATCCACCTCTCAAATTACTCTGTTTGAGCCTTTCAAACGCCTTAAATTTCTAACCTTTGTCTGTAGGCTTCTGGCACTAGTGCATATGCACCTAAGATGGATTTCTTCACCTCATACATTCCAGATACCCTCCTCTGATAGTGATGCAACACTTCAATAGCTCTATCTCCCCAACTTTGTTTGAAATCAGTAATACCCACATGTCCTGGGGCCCTTTCAGTTGTTTAGCCACCTTCGCAAATGAAATGAAAAAGGCTTCTACCTCCTTCTCGTCAAACCTTGGCAATGCTTGGACATATTTAAATAGATTCGCACCAAGCCTTCGACTTTGACGCTCTTTCTCACTATCCTCATCACTATCATCCAACTGTACGTTTCCCTTTACGCCTGCCAATTTTAACCGACTGTCATGTTTCATGGCCATTTCCTGAAGTTCAAACTCTCTCTCTTTATCTTTTTTCCCTGATCTGTATCTCCCTTTCTCTTTCCTTTTTCTTCTGCTCGGGCTATTCTTTCTTTTCTCCTTTCTTCTCTCTCCTTTTCTTTTTCCTCTCCCCCCTCTTTCATATACAAGCTGCTTTAATTCTTTCTCATGTTCCATTTGTTTAAGTTGTAACTGAATTTTTGCCATTTCCAATGAGTCAAAACTGTATCTCAGGCAACTTTAAATGCTGAACCACCGCCATAATGACCTCATCTTTCGCATCTTGTCAGGTAATGTTAACTGCAATGTTTTTGCCAAATCTAACAGTCTGCTTTTAGTCTCTGTCCGAACGTACCGCGTGTGACCGTCTCCACCCCAAAAAACATCTGAGCCTCTGAAAGAGTCATTGGCCACAACACACTCCCCACTTAAAACTAGAATACCTCACCTGAAAGCAACCCCAATATGCTCACCCTCACACTGTCTTTTTCACAAAGCCCATCCAATAGATAGGACTTTATCCCCCTCGAGCTCCCAATATGTTATGGGCAAGGGTTTAGAGAAGCCCAAAGTGTATCATGGGAGTTCACCTGACCCACAAACTTTTACTAGATTGTGTATGGGGAGCACACGGCCCACTCTACAGGTGTGGGACCGCAGAAATGGAAAAGTATTTTTTAAAAGCAAAACAATGTTTATTCTATGAACTCAAGTTAACCTTTTAAAACATACAGTGAACATCTTAGCAACCATCAATTCAAATACAACCCCCAAAGAATACAACACTAAGTAATCCTTTAAGCTTTCCTTTTAACATCCAGAAGACTTAAAGCACCTTTTACCAGAAGCACATCAGGTTAAAGTCGCTTCTGTTATTAGTTTGAAATCACCAGGATCGATTTACAGTCTTTAGATTAGAGAGAGAGATTCATACACCTTCTGGCTGTGACTGCAGCTATCCAGCTCTGAAAAACGAAACTAAAACGCACCCTGCAGCAAACAACCTAAAACGAAAGTAAAACGCTGACAGCCCAGCTCCACCCACTCTCTGACATCACTGCAGTAATAAACACCCATTTCTTAAAGGTACACTCACTACAGATATTATATACACACCCATTTATAAACACCCATTTCTTAAAGGTACACTCACATGACACCCCGTGCTGTACCTGTCCTGGAGTGTTTGATGGGGACAAGTGTAGAGGGAGCTTTACCTCTGTATCTAACCCCGTGCTGTACCTGTCCTGCGAGTGTTTGATGGGGGCCAGTGTCAGAGGGAGCTTTACTCTGTATCTAACCCCGTGCTGTACCTGTCCTGGGAGTGTTTGATGGGGACAGTGTTAGAGGGGAGCTTTACTCTGTATCTAACCCCGTGCTGTACCTGTCCTGGGAGTGTTTGATGGGGACAGTGTAGAGGGAGCTTTACTCTGTATCTAACCCCGTGCTGTACCTGTCCCTGGGAGTGTTTGATGGGGACAGAGTAGAGGGAGCTTATACTCTGTATCTAACCCCGTGCTGTACCTGTCCTGGGAGTGTTTGATGGGGACAGTGTAGAGGGAGCTTTACTCTGTATCTAACCACGTGCTGTACCTGTCCTGGGAGAGGTAGAGTGTGTGGCACTAAAATGTACTGCGCAAACCTATCTATTAGTGTAGCAGTATGAGCAATGGTTGCAACGGGTCAGTCATTCTCCTCTAGTTGAGAGCTGGCTGTCACCGTATCAGGAGTGGGGTGGGGAGTAGGGAGAGAGATTGTACCGCCTATTTTGGTTACTGAGGAGGAGGAATCGCTGCGAGGTGACGGACGAAGGTCCCCACGAACACCGCCCTCGGGCATGAACCGGGGGTGGGGGCGTCAAAAGGTGGGGAGATGGCGGGGCCAAACCCCAGTTGCCACGCGGCTCACTTCCGCCTCTCCCCCCCACCCCTCTCCGCTCCCCCTCCCCCTTCACGTTATCGATTCCCTTTTCTTTCTGAAGGGCCTCTTTAGTCTTTTCCAGTCACTGTCCTTCCTCTTTCCCCGCCTCTCCTGCGCCAGCATGGCCTCCTTGTCCTTCCATCCGGATCTCCCGCACCATGGCGTGGAAAACGTCGTCAATGAAGTAACGCAGGGCGGCCGACGTCTCGAAGAACGGGCAGTTGAACTCCCGGGACAGCGCCGCGCCCTCCTCCTTCGGACACCTGGGTAACGCAAAACGAGGGCGAGAGGTTAGTGGGTGCTCTGGATGGGCGCGCGTCTCCGACGCCAATATCATTTGCTTGACCCTGGCCTGTACACGGGAGCTCCGTGACTGAGCTGGCCCCACGGCGGAGCTCTGAGCATACACTTCCCTGTGGCCTGTACACGGAGCTCCGTGACTGAGCTGGCCCCACAGTGGGTGTGGGCGATGCCCTCCTCTGTCGAATTGCACACAGTCTGGTTGGGCAGTGAGCAGGTCAGTCGCTTGGGTGAGACACTGGAGTGTGTTAAGCGGGGCAAGTAGGGGGTTAAACTGAGGCCTTGTCTTACCCCCGCCCCGGGACCTGGGTTCGATTCCCGGCTTGGGTCACTGTCTGTGCGGAGTCTGCACGTTCTTCTCCCGCGTGTCGGCGTGGGTTTCCTCCGGTTTCCTCCTACAAGTCCCGAAAGACGTGCTTGCTGAGTGAATTGGACATTCTGAATTCTTCCTCGGATGTACCCGAACAGGCGCCGGAATGTGGCGACTAGGGGCTTTTCACAGGAACTTCACTGCAGTGTTCAATCATAGAATTTACAGTGCTGAAGGGGGCCAATCGGCCCATCGAGTCTGCACCGGCCCTTGAAAGGGCCACTCCACTTTATGCCCTCACTTCCAACCTATCCCCGTAACCCCACCTAACCTGCACATCTTTGGACACTAAGGGACAATTTAGCACGGCCTATCCACCTATCCTGTACATCTTTGGACACTAAGGGACAATTTAGCGCGGCCAATCCACCTAACCCGCACATCTTTGGTGACCACTAAGGAACAATTTAGCACTGCCAATCCACCTAACCCGCACATCTTTGGACACTAAGGAACAATTTAGCACGGCCAATCCACCTAACCCGCACATCTTTGGACACTAAGGAACAAATTAGCACGGCCAATCCACCTTAACTTGCACATCTTGGACACTAAGGGGCAATTTAGCACGGCCAATCCACCTAACCTGCATATCTTTGGACACTAAGGGGACAATTTAGCGCGGCCAATCCACCTAACCCGCACATCTTTGGACACTAAGGAACAATTTAGCACCGGCCAAATCCACCTAACCTGCATATCTTTGGACACTAAGGGGCAATTTAGCACGGCCAATCCACCCTAACCTGCACATCTTTGGACACTAAGGGGCAATTTAGCACGGCCAATCCACCTAACCCGCACATCTTTGGACACTAAGGAACAATTTAGCACGGCCAATCCACCTAACCCGCACATCTTTTGGACACTAAGGGACAATTTAGCACGGCCAATCCACCTAACCTGCAATATCTTTGGACACTAAGGGCA
>NW_027308673.1:0-80000 GCF_047496885.1 Scyliorhinus torazame | reverse complement strand
ACCTCCAGCTGATTTTCACACTCACTCACTCCCTCGCTCTTCCTCCAGCTGATTTTCACACTCACTCCCTCACTCCTCCAGCTGATTTTCACACTCACTCCCTCGCTCCTCCTTCAGCTGATTTTCACACTCACTCCCTCACTCCTCCTCCAGCTGATTTTCACACTCACTCCCTCACTACTCCTCCAGCTGATTTTCACACTAACTCCCTCGCTCCTCCACCAGCTGATTTTCACACTTCCTCCTCCAGCTGATTTTCACACTCACTCCTCCAGCTGATTTTCACTCACTCCCTCGCTCCTCCTCCAGCTGATTTTCACACTCACTCCCTCACTCCACCAGCTGATTTTCACTCACTCCCTCACTCCTCCTCCAGCTAATTTTCACACTCACTCGCTCCCTCGCTCCTCCTCCAGCTGATTTTCACACTCACTCCCTCACTCCCCCAGCTGATTTTCACACTCACTCCCTCACTCCTCAAGCTGATTTTCACTCACTCCTCCTCCAGCTAATTTTCACACTCACTCCCTCGCTCCTCCACCAGCTGATTTTCACACTTCCTCCTCCAGCTGATTTTCACACTCACTCCTCCAGCTGATTTTCACTCACTCCCTCGCTCCTCCTCCAGCTGATTTTCACTCACTCCCTCACTGCACCAGCTGATTTTCACACTCACTCCCTCACTCCTCCTCTAGCTAATTTTCACACTCACTCGTTCCCTCGCTACTCCTCCAGCTGATTTTCACACTCACTCCCTCACTCCTCCAGCTGATTTTCACACTCACTGCCTCGCTCCTCCGCCAGCTGATTTTCACTCTTCCTCCTCCAGCTGATTTTCACACTCACTCCTCCAGCTGATTTTCACACTCACTCCCTCACTCCTCCAGCTAATTTTCACACTCGCTCACTCCTCCTCCAGCTAGTTTTCACACTCACTCACTCCCTCGCTCTTCCTCCAGCTGATTTTCACTCACGCCCTCACTCCTCCAGCTGATTTTCACACTCACTCCCTCGCTCCTCCTCCAGCTGATTTTCACACTCACTCCCTCACTCCTCCAGCTGATTTTCACACTCACTCCCTCGCTCCTCCACCAGCTGATTTTCACTCTTCCTCCTCCAGCTGATTTTCACACTCACTCCTCCAGCTGATTTTCACACTCACTCCCTCGCTCCTCCTCCAGCTGATTTTCACAGTCACTCCCTCACTCCACCTCCAGCTGATTTTCACACTCACTCACTCCCTCGCTCTTCCTCCAGCTGATTTTCACACTCACTCCCTCACTCCTCCAGCTGATTTTCACACTCACTCCCTCGCTCCTCCTTCAGCTGATTTTCACACTCACTCCCTCACTCCTCCTCCAGCTGATTTTCACACTCACTCCCTCACTCCTCCTCCAGCTGATTTTCACACTCACTCCTCCAGCTGATTTTCGCACTCACTCCCTCGCTCCTCCTCCAGCTGATTTTCACACTCACTCCTCCAGCTGATTTTCGCACTCACTCCACCAGCTGATTTTCGCACTCACTCCCTCGCTCCTCCACAAGCTGATTTTCACACTCACTCCTCCAGCTGATTTTCACACTCACTCCCTCACTCCTCCTCCAGCTAATTTTCACACTCACTCCCTCGCTCCTCCACCAGCTGATTTTCACACTTCCTCCTCCAGCTGATTTTCACACTCACTCCTCCAGCTGATTTTCACTCACTCCCTCGCTCCTCCTCCAGCTGATTTTCACTCACTCCCTCACTGCACCAGCTGATTTTCACACTCACTCCCTCACTCCTCCTCCAGCTAATTTTCACACTCACTCGCTCCCTCGCTACTCCTCCAGCTGATTTTCACACTCACTCCCTCACTCCTGCAGCTGATTTTCACACTCACTGCCTTGCTCCTCCGCCAGCTGATTTTCACTCTTCCTCCTCCAGCTGATTTTCACACTCACTCCTCCAGCTGATTTTCACACTCACTGCCTCACTCCTCCAGCTAATTTTCACACTCGCTCACTCCTCCTCCAGCTAGTTTTCACACTCACTCACTCCCTCGCTCTTCCTCCAGCTGATTTTCACTCACGCCCTCACTCCTCCAGCTGATTTTCACACTCACTCCCTCGCTCCTCCTCCAGCTGATTTTCACACTCACTCCCTCACTCCTCCAGCTGATTTTCACACTCACTCCCTCGCTCCTCCACCAGCTGATTTTCACTCTTCCTCCTCCAGCTGATTTTCACACTCACTCCTCCAGCTGATTTTCACACTCACTCCCTCGCTCCTCCTCCAGCTGATTTTCACACTCACTCCCTCACTCCACCTCCAGCTGATTTTCACACTCACTCACTCCCTCGCTCTTCCTCCAGCTGATTTTCACTCACTCCCTCACTCCTCCAGCTGATTTTCACACTCACTCCCTCGCTCCTCCTTCAGCTGATTTTCACTCACTCCCTCACTCCTCCTCCAGCTGATTTTCACACTCACTCCCTCACTACTCCTCCAGCTGATTTTCACACTCACTCCCTCACTCCTCAAGCTGATTTTCACTCACTCCTCCTCCAGCTAATTTTCACACTCACTCCCTCGCTCCTCCACCAGCTGATTTTCACACTTCCTCCTCCAGCTGATTTTCACACTCACTCCTCCAGCTGATTTTCACTCACTCCCTCGCTCCTCCTCCAGCTGATTTTCACTCACTCCCTCACTGCACCAGCTGATTTTCACACTCACTCCCTCACTCCTCCTCCAGCTAATTTTCACACTCACTCGCTCCCTCGCTACTCCTCCAGCTGATTTTCACACTCACTCCCTCACTCCTCCAGCTGATTTTCACACTCACTGCCTCGCTCCTCCGCCAGCTGATTTTCACTCTTCCTCCTCCAGCTGATTTTCACACTCACTCCTCCAGCTGATTTTCACACTCACTCCCTCACTCCTCCAGCTAATTTTCACACTCGCTCACTCCTCCTCCAGCTAGTTTTCACACTCACTCACTCCCTCGCTCTTCCTCCAGCTGATTTTCACTCACGCCCTCACTCCTCCAGCTGATTTTCACACTCACTCCCTCGCTCCTCCTCCAGCTGATTTTCACACTCACTCCCTCACTCCTCCAGCTGATTTTCACACTCACTCCCTCGCTCCTCCACCAGCTGATTTTCACTCTTCCTCCTCCAGCTGATTTTCACACTCACTCCTCCAGCTGATTTTCACACTCACTCCCTCGCTCCTCCTCCAGCTGATTTTCACAGTCACTCCCTCACTCCACCTCCAGCTGATTTTCACACTCACTCACTCCCTCGCTCTTCCTCCAGCTGATTTTCACACTCACTCCCTCACTCCTCCAGCTGATTTTCACACTCACTCCCTCGCTCCTCCTTCAGCTGATTTTCACACTCACTCCCTCACTCCTCCTCCAGCTGATTTTCACACTCACTCCCTCACTCCTCCTCCAGCTGATTTTCACACTCACTCCTCCAGCTGATTTTCGCACTCACTCCCTCGCTCCTCCTCCAGCTGATTTTCACACTCACTCCTCCAGCTGATTTTCGCACTCACTCCACCAGCTGATTTTCGCACTCACTCCCTCGCTCCTCCACAAGCTGATTTTCACACTCACTCCTCCAGCTGATTTTCACACTCACTCCCTCACTCCTCCTCCAGCTAATTTTCACACTCACTCCCTCGCTCCTCCACCAGCTGATTTTCACACTTCCTCCTCCAGCTGATTTTCACACTCACTCCTCCAGCTGATTTTCACTCACTCCCTCGCTCCTCCTCCAGCTGATTTTCACTCACTCCCTCACTGCACCAGCTGATTTTCACACTCACTCCCTCACTCCTCCTCCAGCTAATTTTCACACTCACTCGCTCCCTCGCTACTCCTCCAGCTGATTTTCACACTCACTCCCTCACTCCTGCAGCTGATTTTCACACTCACTGCCTCGCTCCTCCGCCAGCTGATTTTCACTCTTCCTCCTCCAGCTGATTTTCACACTCACTCCTCCAGCTGATTTTCACACTCACTGCCTCAGTCCTCCAGCTAATTTTCACACTCGCTCACTCCTCCTCCAGCTAGTTTTCACACTCACTCACTCCCTCGCTCTTCCTCCAGCTGATTTTCACTCACGCCCTCACTCCTCCAGCTGATTTTCACACTCACTCCCTCGCTCCTCCTCCAGCTGATTTTCACACTCACTCCCTCACTCCTCCAGCTGATTTTCACACTCACTCCCTCGCTCCTCCACCAGCTGATTTTCACTCTTCCTCCTCCAGCTGATTTTCACACTCACTCCTCCAGCTGATTTTCACACTCACTCCCTCGCTCCTCCTCCAGCTGATTTTCACACTCACTCCCTCACTCCACCTCCAGCTGATTTTCACACTCACTCACTCCCTCGCTCTTCCTCCAGCTGATTTTCACTCACTCCCTCACTCCTCCAGCTGATTTTCACACTCACTCCCTCGCTCCTCCTTCAGCTGATTTTCACTCACTCCCTCACTCCTCCTCCAGCTGATTTTCACACTCACTCCCTCACTACTCCTCCAGCTGATTTTCACACTCACTCCCTCGCTCCTCCACCAGCTGATTTTCACTCTTCCTCCTCCAGCTGATTTTCACACTCACTCCTCCAGCTGATTTTCACACTCACTCCCTCGCTCCTCCTCCAGCTGATTTTCACACTCACTCCCTCACTCCACCTCCAGCTGATTTTCACACTCACTCACTCCCTCGCTCTTCCTCCAGCTGATTTTCACTCACTCCCTCACTCCTCCAGCTGATTTTCACACTCACTCCCTCGCTCCTCCTTCAGCTGATTTTCACTCACTCCCTCACTCCTCCTCCAGCTGATTTTCACACTCACTCCCTCACTACTCCTCCAGCTGATTTTCACACTCACTCCCTCACTCCTCAAGCTGATTTTCACTCACTCCTCCTCCAGCTAATTTTCACACTCACTCCCTCGCTCCTCCACCAGCTGATTTTCACACTTCCTCCTCCAGCTGATTTTCACACTCACTCCTCCAGCTGATTTTCACTCACTCCCTCGCTCCTCCTCCAGCTGATTTTCACTCACTCCCTCACTGCACCAGCTGATTTTCACACTCACTCCCTCACTCCTCCTCCAGCTAATTTTCACACTCACTCGCTCCCTCGCTACTCCTCCAGCTGATTTTCACACTCACTCCCTCACTCCTCCAGCTGATTTTCACACTCACTGCCTCGCTCCTCCGCCAGCTGATTTTCACTCTTCCTCCTCCAGCTGATTTTCACACTCACTCCTCCAGCTGATTTTCACACTCACTCCCTCACTCCTCCAGCTAATTTTCACACTCGCTCACTCCTCCTCCAGCTAGTTTTCACACTCACTCACTCCCTCGCTCTTCCTCCAGCTGATTTTCACTCACGCCCTCACTCCTCCAGCTGATTTTCACACTCACTCCCTCGCTCCTCCTCCAGCTGATTTTCACACTCACTCCCTCACTCCTCCAGCTGATTTTCACACTCACTCCCTCGCTCCTCCACCAGCTGATTTTCACTCTTCCTCCTCCAGCTGATTTTCACACTCACTCCTCCAGCTGATTTTCACACTCACTCCCTCGCTCCTCCTCCAGCTGATTTTCACAGTCACTCCCTCACTCCACCTCCAGCTGATTTTCACACTCACTCACTCCCTCGCTCTTCCTCCAGCTGATTTTCACACTCACTCCCTCACTCCTCCAGCTGATTTTCACACTCACTCCCTCGCTCCTCCTTCAGCTGATTTTCACACTCACTCCCTCACTCCTCCTCCAGCTGATTTTCACACTCACTCCCTCACTCCTCCTCCAGCTGATTTTCACACTCACTCCTCCAGCTGATTTTCGCACTCACTCCCTCGCTCCTCCTCCAGCTGATTTTCACACTCACTCCTCCAGCTGATTTTCGCACTCACTCCACCAGCTGATTTTCGCACTCACTCCCTCGCTCCTCCACAAGCTGATTTTCACACTCACTCCTCCAGCTGATTTTCACACTCACTCCCTCACTCCTCCTCCAGCTAATTTTCACACTCACTCCCTCGCTCCTCCACCAGCTGATTTTCACACTTCCTCCTCCAGCTGATTTTCACACTCACTCCTCCAGCTGATTTTCACTCACTCCCTCGCTCCTCCTCCAGCTGATTTTCACTCACTCCCTCACTGCACCAGCTGATTTTCACACTCACTCCCTCACTCCTCCTCCAGCTAATTTTCACACTCACTCGCTCCCTCGCTACTCCTCCAGCTGATTTTCACACTCACTCCCTCACTCCTGCAGCTGATTTTCACACTCACTGCCTCGCTCCTCCGCCAGCTGATTTTCACTCTTCCTCCTCCAGCTGATTTTCACACTCACTCCTCCAGCTGATTTTCACACTCACTGCCTCAGTCCTCCAGCTAATTTTCACACTCGCTCACTCCTCCTCCAGCTAGTTTTCACACTCACTCACTCCCTCGCTCTTCCTCCAGCTGATTTTCACTCACGCCCTCACTCCTCCAGCTGATTTTCACACTCACTCCCTCGCTCCTCCTCCAGCTGATTTTCACACTCACTCCCTCACTCCTCCAGCTGATTTTCACACTCACTCCCTCGCTCCTCCACCAGCTGATTTTCACTCTTCCTCCTCCAGCTGATTTTCACACTCACTCCTCCAGCTGATTTTCACACTCACTCCCTCGCTCCTCCTCCAGCTGATTTTCACACTCACTCCCTCACTCCACCTCCAGCTGATTTTCACACTCACTCACTCCCTCGCTCTTCCTCCAGCTGATTTTCACTCACTCCCTCACTCCTCCAGCTGATTTTCACACTCACTCCCTCGCTCCTCCTTCAGCTGATTTTCACTCACTCCCTCACTCCTCCTCCAGCTGATTTTCACACTCACTCCCTCACTACTCCTCCAGCTGATTTTCACACTCACTCCCTCGCTCCTCCACCAGCTGATTTTCACACTTCCTCCTCCAGCTGATTTTCACACTCACTCCTCCAGCTGATTTTCACTCACTCCCTCGCTCCTCCTCCAGCTGATTTTCACACTCACTCCCTCACTCCACCAGCTGATTTTCACTCACTCCCTCACTCCTCCTCCAGCTAATTTTCACACTCACTCGCTCCCTCGCTCCTCCTCCAGCTGATTTTCACACTCACTCCCTCACTCCCCCAGCTGATTTTCACACTCACTCCCTCACTCCTCAAGCTGATTTTCACTCACTCCTCCTCCAGCTAATTTTCACACTCACTCCCTCGCTCCTCCACCAGCTGATTTTCACACTTCCTCCTCCAGCTGATTTTCACACTCACTCCTCCAGCTGATTTTCACTCACTCCCTCGCTCCTCCTCCAGCTGATTTTCACTCACTCCCTCACTGCACCAGCTGATTTTCACACTCACTCCCTCACTCCTCCTCCAGCTAATTTTCACACTCACTCGCTCCCTCGCTACTCCTCCAGCTGATTTTCACACTCACTCCCTCACTCCTCCAGCTGATTTTCACACTCACTGCCTCGCTCCTCCGCCAGCTGATTTTCACTCTTCCTCCTCCAGCTGATTTTCACACTCACTCCTCCAGCTGATTTTCACACTCACTCCCTCACTCCTCCAGCTAATTTTCACACTCGCTCACTCCTCCTCCAGCTAGTTTTCACACTCACTCACTCCCTCGCTCTTCCTCCAGCTGATTTTCACTCACGCCCTCACTCCTCCAGCTGATTTTCACACTCACTCCCTCGCTCCTCCTCCAGCTGATTTTCACACTCACTCCCTCACTCCTCCAGCTGATTTTCACACTCACTCCCTCGCTCCTCCACCAGCTGATTTTCACTCTTCCTCCTCCAGCTGATTTTCACACTCACTCCTCCAGCTGATTTTCACACTCACTCCCTCGCTCCTCCTCCAGCTGATTTTCACAGTCACTCCCTCACTCCACCTCCAGCTGATTTTCACACTCACTCACTCCCTCGCTCTTCCTCCAGCTGATTTTCACACTCACTCCCTCACTCCTCCAGCTGATTTTCACACTCACTCCCTCGCTCCTCCTTCAGCTGATTTTCACACTCACTCCCTCACTCCTCCTCCAGCTGATTTTCACACTCACTCCCTCACTCCTCCTCCAGCTGATTTTCACACTCACTCCTCCAGCTGATTTTCACTCACTCCCTCGCTCCTCCTCCAGCTGATTTTCACACTCACTCCCTCACTCCACCAGCTGATTTTCACTCACTCCCTCACTCCTCCTCCAGCTAATTTTCACACTCACTCGCTCCCTCGCTCCTCCTCCAGCTGATTTTCACACTCACTCCCTCACTCCCCCAGCTGATTTTCACACTCACTCCCTCACTCCTCAAGCTGATTTTCACTCACTCCTCCTCCAGCTGATTTTCACACTCACTCCCTCGCTCCTCCTCCAGCTGATTTTCACACTCTCCCTCACTCCTCCTCCAGCTGATTTTCACACTCACTCCCTCACTCCTCCTCCAGCTGATTTTCACTCACTCCCTCACTCCTCCTCCAGCTGATTTTCACTCACTCCCTCACTCCTCCTCCAGCTGATTTTCACACTCACTCCCTCACTCCTCCTCCAGCTGATTTTCACTCACTCCCTCACTCCTCCTGCAGCTGATTTTCACACGCACTCCCTCACTCGTCCTCCAGCTGATTTTCACTCACTCCCTCACTCCTCCTCCAGCTGATTTTCACACTCACTCCCTCGCTCCTCCTCCAGCTGATTTTCACTCACTACCTCGCTCCTCCGCCAGCTGATTTTCACTCTTCCTCCTCCAGCTGATTTTCACACTCACTCCTCCAGCTGATTTTCACACTCACTCCCCCACTCCTCCAGCTGATTTTCACACTCGCTCACTCCTCCTCCAGCTAGTTTTCACACTCACTCCCTCAGTCCTCCTCCAGCTGATTTTCACTCACTCCCTCACTCCTCCAGCTGATTTTCACACTCACTCCCTCGCTCCTCCACCAGCTGATTTTCACCCTTCCTCCTCCAGCTGATTTTCACACTCACTCCTCCAGCTGATTTTCACTCACTCCCTCGCTCCTCCTCCAGCTGATTTTCACACTCACTCCTCCAGCTGATTTTCACACTCACTCCCTCGCTCCTCCTCCAGCTGATTTTCACTCACGCCTTCACTCTTCCAGCTGATTTTCACACTCACTCCCTCACTCCTCCTCCAGCTAATTTTCACACTCACTCCCTCGCTCCTCCTCCAGCTGATTTTCACACTCACTCCCTCACTCCTCCAGCTGATTTTCACACTCACTCCCTCGCTCCTCCACCAGCTGATTTTCACTCTTCCTCCTCCAGCTGATTTTCACACTCGCTCCTCCAGCTGATTTTCACACTCACTCCCTCGCTCCTCCTCCAGCTGATTTTCACTCACTCCCTCACTCCTCCAGCTAATTTTCACACTCACTCGCTCCCTCGCTCCTCCTCCAGCTGATTTTCACACTCACTCCCTCACTCCTCCAGCTGATTTTCACACTCACTCCCTCACTCCTCCAACTAATTTTCACACTCACTCCCTCGCTCCTCCTCCAGCTGATTTTCACACTCACTCCCTCACTCCTCCTCCAGCTGCTTTTCACACTCACTCCCTCACTCCTCCAGCTTATTTTCACTCACTCCCTCACTCCTCCTCCAGCTAATATTCACACTCACTCCCTCGCTCCTCCTACAGCTTATTTTCACACTCTCCCTCACTCCTCCTCCAGCTGATTTTCACACTCACTCTCTCACTCCTCCTCCAGCTGATTTTCACACTCACTCCCTCGCTCCTCCTCCAGCTGATTTTCACACTCACTCCCTCACTCCTCCAGCTGATTTTCACACTCACTCCCTCGCTCCTCCACCAGCTGATTTTCACTCTTCCTCCTCCAGCTGATTTTCACACTCATTCTTCCAGATGATTTTCACACTCGCTCCCTCGCTCCTCCTCCAGCTGATTTTCACACTTACTCCCTCACTCCACCAGCTGATTTTCACACTCACTCCCACTCCTCCTCCAGCTAATTTTCACACACACTCGCTCCCTCGCTCCTCCTCCAGCTGATTTTCACACTCACTCCCTCACTCCTCCAGCTGATTTTCACACACCCCCTCACTCCTCCAGCTAATTTTCACACTCACTCCCTCGCTCCTCCTCCAGCTGATTTTCACACTCGCTCCCTCACTCCTCCTCCAGCTAATTTTCACACTCACTCACTCCCTCGCTCCTCCTCCAACTGATTTTCACACTCACTCCCTCACTCCTCCAGCTGATTTTCACTCACTCCCTCACTCCTCCTCCAGCTGATTTTCACACTCACTCCCTCACTCCTCCTCCAGCTGATTTTCACACACTCCCTCACTCATCCTCCAGCTGATTTTCACACTCACTCCCTCACTCCTCCTCCAGCTGATTTTCACACTCACTCCCTCACTCGTCCTCCAGCTGATTTTCACTCACTCCCTCGCTCCTCCTCCAGCTGATTTTCACACTCACTCCCTCACTCCTCCTCCAGCTGATTTTCACACTCACTCCCTCACTCCTCCTCCAGCTGATTTTCACACTCACTCCCTCACTCCTCCAGCTAATTTTCACACTCACTCGCTCCCTCGCTCCTCCTCCAGCTGATTTTCACACTCACTCCCTCACTCCTCCAGCTGATTTTCACACTCACTCCCTCGCTCCTCCTCCAGCTGATTTTCACACTCACTCCCTCACTCCTCCAGCTGATTTTCACACTCACTCCCTCGCTCCTCCACCAGCTGATTTTCACTCTTCCTCCTCCAGCTGATTTTCTCACTCACTCCTCCAGCTGATTTTCACACTCACTCCCTCGCTCCTCCTCCAGCTGATTTTCACAGTCACTCCCTCACTCCACCTCCAGCTGATTTTCACACTCACTCACTCCCTCGCTCTTCCTCCAGCTGATTTTCACACTCACTCCCTCACTCCTCCAGCTGATTTTCACACTCACTCCCTCGCTCCTCCTTCAGCTGATTTTCACACTCACTCCCTCACTCCCCCAGCTGATTTTCACACTCACTCCCTCACTCCTCAAGCTGATTTTCACTCACTCCTCCTCCAGCTGATTTTCACACTCACTCCCTCGCTCCTCCTCCAGCTGATTTTCACACTCTCCCTCACTCCTCCTCCAGCTGATTTTCACACTCACTCCCTCACTCCTCCTCCAGCTGATTTTCACTCACTCCCTCACTCCTCCTCCAGCTGATTTTCACTCACTCCCTCACTCCTCCTCCAGCTGATTTTCACACTCACTCCCTCACTCCTCCTCCAGCTGATTTTCACTCACTCCCTCACTCCTCCTGCAGCTGATTTTCACACTCACTCCCTCACTCGTCCTCCAGCTGATTTTCACTCACTCCCTCACTCCTCCTCCAGCTGATTTTCACACTCACTCCCTCGCTCCTCCTCCAGCTGATTTTCACTCACTACCTCGCTCCTCCGCCAGCTGATTTTCACTCTTCCTCCTCCAGCTGATTTTCACACTCACTCCTCCAGCTGATTTTCACACTCACTCCCCCACTCCTCCAGCTGATTTTCACACTCGCTCACTCCTCCTCCAGCTAGTTTTCACACTCACTCCCTCAGTCCTCCTCCAGCTGATTTTCACTCACTCCCTCACTCCTCCAGCTGATTTTCACACTCACTCCCTCGCTCCTCCACCAGCTGATTTTCACCCTTCCTCCTCCAGCTGATTTTCACACTCACTCCTCCAGCTGATTTTCACTCACTCCCTCGCTCCTCCTTCAGCTGATTTTCACACTCACTCCTCCAGCTGATATTCACACTCACTCCCTCGCTCCTCCTCCAGCTGATTTTCACTCACGCCTTCACTCTTCCAGCTGATTTTCACACTCACTCCCTCACTCCTCCTCCAGCTAATTTTCACACTCACTCCCTCGCTCCTCCTCCAGCTGATTTTCACACTCACTCCCTCACTCCTCCAGCTGATTTTCACACTCACTCCCTCGCTCCTCCACCAGCTGATTTTCACTCTTCCTCCTCCAGCTGATTTTCACACTCGCTCCTCCAGCTGATTTTCACACTCACTCCCTCGCTCCTCCTCCAGCTGATTTTCACTCACTCCCTCACTCCTCCAGCTAATTTTCACACTCACTCGCTCCCTCGCTCCTCCTCCAGCTGATTTTCACACTCACTCCCTCACTCCTCCAGCTGATTTTCACACTCACTCCCTCACTCCTCCAACTAATTTTCACACTCACTCCCTCGCTCCTCCTCCAGCTGATTTTCACACTCACTCCCTCACTCCTCCTCCAGCTGCTTTTCACACTCACTCCCTCACTCCTCCAGCTTATTTTCACTCACTCCCTCACTCCTCCTCCAGCTAATATTCACACTCACTCCCTCGCTCCTCCTACAGCTTATTTTCACACTCTCCCTCACTCCTCCTCCAGCTGATTTTCACACTCACTCTCTCACTCCTCCTCCAGCTGATTTTCACACTCACTCCCTCGCTACTCCTCCAGCTGATTTTCACACTCACTCCCTCACTCCTCCAGCTGATTTTCACACTCACTCCCTCGCTCCTCCACCAGCTGATTTTCACTCTTCCTCCTCCAGCTGATTTTCACACTCATTCTTCCAGATGATTTTCACACTCGCTCCCTCGCTCCTCCTCCAGCTGATTTTCACACTTACTCCCTCACTCCACCAGCTGATTTTCACACTCACTCCCACTCCTCCTCCAGCTAATTTTCACACACACTCGCTCCCTCGCTCCTCCTCCAGCTGATTTTCACACTCACTCCCTCACTCCTCCAGCTGATTTTCACACTCACCCCCTCACTCCTCCAGCTAATTTTCACACTCACTCCCTCGCTCCTCCTCCAGCTGATTTTCACACTCGCTCCCTCACTCCTCCTCCAGCTAATTTTCACACTCACTCACTCCCTCGCTCCTCCTCCAACTGATTTTCACACTCACTCCCTCACTCCTCCAGCTGATTTTCACTCACTCCCTCACTCCTCCTCCAGCTGATTTTCACACTCACTCCCTCACTCCTCCTCCAGCTGATTTTCACACACTCCCTCACTCATCCTCCAGCTGATTTTCACACTCACTCCCTCACTCCTCCTCCAGCTGATTTTCACACTCACTCCCTCACTCGTCCTCCAGCTGATTTTCACTCACTCCCTCGCTCCTCCTCCAGCTGATTTTCACACTCACTCCCTCACTCCTCCTCCAGCTGATTTTCACACTCACTCCCTCACTCCTCCTCCAGCTGATTTTCACACTCACTCCCTCACTCCTCCAGCTAATTTTCACACTCACTCGCTCCCTCGCTCCTCCTCCAGCTGATTTTCACACTCACTCCCTCACTCCTCCAGCTGATTTTCACACTCACTCCCTCGCTCCTCCTCCAGCTGATTTTCACACTCACTCCCTCACTCCTCCAGCTGATTTTCACACTCACTCCCTCGCTCCTCCACCAGCTGATTTTCACTCTTCCTCCTCCAGCTGATTTTCACACTCACTCCTCCAGCTGATTTTCACACTCACTCCCTCGCTCCTCCTCCAGCTGATTTTCACAGTCACTCCCTCACTCCACCTCCAGCTGATTTTCACACTCACTCACTCCCTCGCTCTTCCTCCAGCTGATTTTCACACTCACTCCCTCACTCCTCCAGCTGATTTTCACACTCACTCCCTCGCTCCTCCTTCAGCTGATTTTCACACTCACTCCCTCACTCCTCCTCCAGCTGATTTTCACACTCACTCCCTCACTCCTCCTCCAGCTGATTTTCACACTCACTCCTCCAGCTGATTTTCGCACTCACTCCCTCGCTCCTCCTCCAGCTGATTTTCACACTCACTCCTCCAGCTGATTTTCGCACTCACTCCACCAGCTGATTTTCGCACTCACTCCCTCGCTCCTCCACAAGCTGATTTTCACACTCACTCCTCCAGCTGATTTTCACACTCACTCCCTCACTCCTCCTCCAGCTAATTTTCACACTCACTCCCTCGCTCCTCCACCAGCTGATTTTCACACTTCCTCCTCCAGCTGATTTTCACACTCACTCCTCCAGCTGATTTTCACTCACTCCCTCGCTCCTCCTCCAGCTGATTTTCACTCACTCCCTCACTGCACCAGCTGATTTTCACACTCACTCCCTCACTCCTCCTCCAGCTAATTTTCACACTCACTCGCTCCCTCGCTACTCCTCCAGCTGATTTTCACACTCACTCCCTCACTCCTGCAGCTGATTTTCACACTCACTGCCTCGCTCCTCCGCCAGCTGATTTTCACTCTTCCTCCTCCAGCTGATTTTCACACTCACTCCTCCAGCTGATTTTCACACTCACTGCCTCACTCCTCCAGCTAATTTTCACACTCGCTCACTCCTCCTCCAGCTAGTTTTCACACTCACTCACTCCCTCGCTCTTCCTCCAGCTGATTTTCACTCACGCCCTCACTCCTCCAGCTGATTTTCACACTCACTCCCTCGCTCCTCCTCCAGCTGATTTTCACACTCACTCCCTCACTCCTCCAGCTGATTTTCACACTCACTCCCTCGCTCCTCCACCAGCTGATTTTCACTCTTCCTCCTCCAGCTGATTTTCACACTCACTCCTCCAGCTGATTTTCACACTCACTCCCTCGCTCCTCCTCCAGCTGATTTTCACACTCACTCCCTCACTCCACCTCCAGCTGATTTTCACACTCACTCACTCCCTCGCTCTTCCTCCAGCTGATTTTCACTCACTCCCTCACTCCTCCAGCTGATTTTCACACTCACTCCCTCGCTCCTCCTTCAGCTGATTTTCACTCACTCCCTCACTCCTCCTCCAGCTGATTTTCACACTCACTCCCTCACTACTCCTCCAGCTGATTTTCACACTCACTCCCTCACTCCTCAAGCTGATTTTCACTCACTCCTCCTCCAGCTAATTTTCACACTCACTCCCTCGCTCCTCCACCAGCTGATTTTCACACTTCCTCCTCCAGCTGATTTTCACACTCACTCCTCCAGCTGATTTTCACTCACTCCCTCGCTCCTCCTCCAGCTGATTTTCACTCACTCCCTCACTGCACCAGCTGATTTTCACACTCACTCCCTCACTCCTCCTCCAGCTAATTTTCACACTCACTCGCTCCCTCGCTACTCCTCCAGCTGATTTTCACACTCACTCCCTCACTCCTCCAGCTGATTTTCACACTCACTGCCTCGCTCCTCCGCCAGCTGATTTTCACTCTTCCTCCTCCAGCTGATTTTCACACTCACTCCTCCAGCTGATTTTCACACTCACTCCCTCACTCCTCCAGCTAATTTTCACACTCGCTCACTCCTCCTCCAGCTAGTTTTCACACTCACTCACTCCCTCGCTCTTCCTCCAGCTGATTTTCACTCACGCCCTCACTCCTCCAGCTGATTTTCACACTCACTCCCTCGCTCCTCCTCCAGCTGATTTTCACACTCACTCCCTCACTCCTCCAGCTGATTTTCACACTCACTCCCTCGCTCCTCCACCAGCTGATTTTCACTCTTCCTCCTCCAGCTGATTTTCACACTCACTCCTCCAGCTGATTTTCACACTCACTCCCTCGCTCCTCCTCCAGCTGATTTTCAGTCACTCCCTCACTCCACCTCCAGCTGATTTTCACACTCACTCACTCCCTCGCTCTTCCTCCAGCTGATTTTCACACTCACTCCCTCACTCCTCCAGCTGATTTTCACACTCACTCCCTCGCTCCTCCTTCAGCTGATTTTCACACTCACTCCCTCACTCCTCCTCCAGCTGATTTTCACACTCACTCCCTCACTCCTCCTCCAGCTGATTTTCACACTCACTCCTCCAGCTGATTTTCGCACTCACTCCCTCGCTCCTCCTCCAGCTGATTTTCACACTCACTCCTCCAGCTGATTTTCGCACTCACTCCACCAGCTGATTTTCGCACTCACTCCCTCGCTCCTCCACAAGCTGATTTTCACACTCACTCCTCCAGCTGATTTTCACACTCACTCCCTCACTCCTCCTCCAGCTAATTTTCACACTCACTCCCTCGCTCCTCCACCAGCTGATTTTCACACTTCCTCCTCCAGCTGATTTTCACACTCACTCCTCCAGCTGATTTTCACTCACTCCCTCGCTCCTCCTCCAGCTGATTTTCACTCACTCCCTCACTGCACCAGCTGATTTTCACACTCACTCCCTCACTCCTCCTCCAGCTAATTTTCACACTCACTCGCTCCCTCGCTACTCCTCCAGCTGATTTTCACACTCACTCCCTCACTCCTGCAGCTGATTTTCACACTCACTGCCGCGCTCCTCCGCCAGCTGATTTTCACTCTTCCTCCTCCAGCTGATTTTCACACTCACTCCTCCAGCTGATTTTCACACTCACTGCCTCACTCCTCCAGCTAATTTTCACACTCGCTCACTCCTCCTCCAGCTAGTTTTCACACTCACTCACTCCCTCGCTCTTCCTCCAGCTGATTTTCACTCACGCCCTCACTCCTCCAGCTGATTTTCACACTCACTCCCTCGCTCCTCCTCCAGCTGATTTTCACACTCACTCCCTCACTCCTCCAGCTGATTTTCACACTCACTCCCTCGCTCCTCCACCAGCTGATTTTCACTCTTCCTCCTCCAGCTGATTTTCACACTCACTCCTCCAGCTGATTTTCACACTCACTCCCTCGCTCCTCCTCCAGCTGATTTTCACACTCACTCCCTCACTCCACCTCCAGCTGATTTTCACACTCACTCACTCCCTCGCTCTTCCTCCAGCTGATTTTCACTCACTCCCTCACTCCTCCAGCTGATTTTCACACTCACTCCCTCGCTCCTCCTTCAGCTGATTTTCACTCACTCCCTCACTCCTCCTCCAGCTGATTTTCACACTCACTCCCTCACTACTCCTCCAGCTGATTTTCACACTCACTCCCTCGCTCCTCCACCAGCTGATTTTCACACTTCCTCCTCCAGCTGATTTTCACACTCACTCCTCCAGCTGATTTTCACTCACTCCCTCGCTCCTCCTCCAGCTGATTTTCACACTCACTCCCTCACTCCACCAGCTGATTTTCACTCACTCCCTCACTCCTCCTCCAGCTAATTTTCACACTCACTCGCTCCCTCGCTCCTCCTCCAGCTGATTTTCACACTCACTCCCTCACTCCCCCAGCTGATTTTCACACTCACTCCCTCACTCCTCAAGCTGATTTTCACTCACTCCTCCTCCAGCTAATTTTCACACTCACTCCCTCGCTCCTCCACCAGCTGATTTTCACACTTCCTCCTCCAGCTGATTTTCACACTCACTCCTCCAGCTGATTTTCACTCACTCCCTCGCTCCTCCTCCAGCTGATTTTCACTCACTCCCTCACTGCACCAGCTGATTTTCACACTCACTCCCTCACTCCTCCTCCAGCTAATTTTCACACTCACTCGCTCCCTCGCTACTCCTCCAGCTGATTTTCACACTCACTCCCTCACTCCTCCAGCTGATTTTCACACTCACTGCCTCGCTCCTCCGCCAGCTGATTTTCACTCTTCCTCCTCCAGCTGATTTTCACACTCACTCCTCCAGCTGATTTTCACACTCACTCCCTCACTCCTCCAGCTAATTTTCACACTCGCTCACTCCTCCTCCAGCTAGTTTTCACACTCACTCACTCCCTCGCTCTTCCTCCAGCTGATTTTCACTCACGCCCTCACTCCTCCAGCTGATTTTCACACTCACTCCCTCGCTCCTCCTCCAGCTGATTTTCACACTCACTCCCTCACTCCTCCAGCTGATTTTCACACTCACTCCCTCGCTCCTCCACCAGCTGATTTTCACTCTTCCTCCTCCAGCTGATTTTCACACTCACTCCTCCAGCTGATTTTCACACTCACTCCCTCGCTCCTCCTCCAGCTGATTTTCACAGTCACTCCCTCACTCCACCTCCAGCTGATTTTCACACTCACTCACTCCCTCGCTCTTCCTACAGCTGATTTTCACACTCACTCCCTCACTCCTCCAGCTGATTTTCACACTCACTCCCTCGCTCCTCCTTCAGCTGATTTTCACACTCACTCCCTCACTCCTCCTCCAGCTGATTTTCACACTCACTCCCTCACTCCTCCTCCAGCTGATTTTCACACTCACTCCTCCAGCTGATTTTCACTCACTCCCTCGCTCCTCCTCCAGCTGATTTTCACACTCACTCCCTCACTCCACCAGCTGATTTTCACTCACTCCCTCACTCCTCCTCCAGCTAATTTTCACACTCACTCGCTCCCTCGCTCCTCCTCCAGCTGATTTTCACACTCACTCCCTCACTCCCCCAGCTGATTTTCACACTCACTCCCTCACTCCTCAAGCTGATTTTCACTCACTCCTCCTCCAGCTGATTTTCACACTCACTCCCTCGCTCCTCCTCCAGCTGATTTTCACACTCTCCCTCACTCCTCCTCCAGCTGATTTTCACACTCACTCCCTCACTCCTCCTCCAGCTGATTTTCACTCACTCCCTCACTCCTCCTCCAGCTGATTTTCACTCACTCCCTCACTCCTCCTCCAGCTGATTTTCACACTCACTCCCTCACTCCTCCTCCAGCTGATTTTCACTCACTCCCTCACTCCTCCTGCAGCTGATTTTCACACTCACTCCCTCACTCGTCCTCCAGCTGATTTTCACTCACTCCCTCACTCCTCCTCCAGCTGATTTTCACACTCACTCCCTCGCTCCTCCTCCAGCTGATTTTCACTCACTACCTCGCTCCTCCGCCAGCTGATTTTCACTCTTCCTCCTCCAGCTGATTTTCACACTCACTCCTCCAGCTGATTTTCACACTCACTCCCCCACTCCTCCAGCTGATTTTCACACTCGCTCACTCCTCCTCCAGCTAGTTTTCACACTCACTCCCTCAGTCCTCCTCCAGCTGATTTTCACTCACTCCCTCACTCCTCCAGCTGATTTTCACACTCACTCCCTCGCTCCTCCACCAGCTGATTTTCACCCTTCCTCCTCCAGCTGATTTTCACACTCACTCCTCCAGCTGATTTTCACTCACTCCCTCGCTCCTCCTCCAGCTGATTTTCACACTCACTCCTCCAGCTGATTTTCACACTCACTCCCTCGCTCCTCCTCCAGCTGATTTTCACTCACGCCTTCACTCTTCCAGCTGATTTTCACACTCACTCCCTCACTCCTCCTCCAGCTAATTTTCACACTCACTCCCTCGCTCCTCCTCCAGCTGATTTTCACACTCACTCCCTCACTCCTCCAGCTGATTTTCACACTCACTCCCTCGCTCCTCCACCAGCTGATTTTCACTCTTCCTCCTCCAGCTGATTTTCACACTCGCTCCTCCAGCTGATTTTCACACTCACTCCCTCGCTCCTCCTCCAGCTGATTTTCACTCACTCCCTCACTCCTCCAGCTAATTTTCACACTCACTCGCTCCCTCGCTCCTCCTCCAGCTGATTTTCACACTCACTCCCTCACTCCTCCAGCTGATTTTCACACTCACTCCCTCACTCCTCCAACTAATTTTCACACTCACTCCCTCGCTCCTCCTCCAGCTGATTTTCACACTCACTCCCTCACTCCTCCTCCAGCTGCTTTTCACACTCACTCCCTCACTCCTCCAGCTTATTTTCACTCACTCCCTCACTCCTCCTCCAGCTAATATTCACACTCACTCCCTCGCTCCTCCTACAGCTTATTTTCACACTCTCCCTCACTCCTCCTCCAGCTGATTTTCACACTCACTCTCTCACTCCTCCTCCAGCTGATTTTCACACTCACTCCCTCGCTACTCCTCCAGCTGATTTTCACACTCACTCCCTCACTCCTCCAGCTGATTTTCACACTCACTCCCTCGCTCCTCCACCAGCTGATTTTCACTCTTCCTCCTCCAGCTGATTTTCACACTCATTCTTCCAGATGATTTTCACACTCGCTCCCTCGCTCCTCCTCCAGCTGATTTTCACACTTACTCCCTCACTCCACCAGCTGATTTTCACACTCACTCCCACTCCTCCTCCAGCTAATTTTCACACACACTCGCTCCCTCGCTCCTCCTCCAGCTGATTTTCACACTCACTCCCTCACTCCTCCAGCTGATTTTCACACTCACCCCCTCACTCCTCCAGCTAATTTTCACACTCACTCCCTCGCTCCTCCTCCAGCTGATTTTCACACTCACTCACTCCCTCGCTCCTCCTCCAACTGATTTTCACACTCACTCCCTCACTCCTCCAGCTGATTTTCACTCACTCCCTCACTCCTCCTCCAGCTGATTTTCACACTCACTCCCTCACTCCTCCTCCAGCTGATTTTCACACACTCCCTCACTCATCCTCCAGCTGATTTTCACACTCACTCCCTCACTCCTCCTCCAGCTGATTTTCACACTCACTCCCTCACTCGTCCTCCAGCTGATTTTCACTCACTCCCTCGCTCCTCCTCCAGCTGATTTTCACACTCACTCCCTCACTCCTCCTCCAGCTGATTTTCACACTCACTCCCTCACTCCTCCTCCAGCTGATTTTCACACTCACTCCCTCACTCCTCCAGCTAATTTTCACACTCACTCGCTCCCTCGCTCCTCCTCCAGCTGATTTTCACACTCACTCCCTCACTCCTCCAGCTGATTTTCACACTCACTCCCTCACTCCTCCAACTAATTTTCACACTCACTCCCTCGCTCCTCCTCCAGCTGATTTTCACACTCACTCACTCACTCCTCCTCCAGCTGATTTTCACACTCACTCCCCCCGCTGATTTTCACTCACTCCCTCACTCCTCCTCCAGCTAATTTTCACACTCACTCCCTCGCTCCTCCTACAGCTTATTTTCACACTCTCCCTCACTCCTCCTCCAGCTGATTTTCACACTCACTCTCTCACTCCTCCTCCAGCTGATTTTCACACTCACTCCCTCGCTACTCCTCCAGCTGATTTTCACACTCACTCCCTCCCTCCTCCAGCTGATTTTCACACTCACTCCCTCGCTCCTCCACCAGCTGATTTTCACTCTTCCTCCTCCAGCTGATTTTCACACTCACTCTTCCAGCTGATTTTTACACTCACTCTCTCGCTCTTCCTCCAGCTGATTTTCACACTCACTCCCTCACTCCACCAGCTGATTTTCAGACTCACTCCCTCACTCCTCCTCCAGCTAATTTTCACACACACGCGCTCCCTCGCTCCTCCTCCAACTGATTTTCACACTCCCTCCCTCACTCCTCCAGCTGATTTTCACACTCACCCCCTCACTCCTCCAGCTAATTTTCACTCACTCCCTCGCTCCTCCTCCAGCTGATTTTCTCGCTCACTCCCTCACTCCTCCTCCAGCTAATTTTCACACTCGCTCACTCCCTCGCTCCTCCTCCAACTGATTTTCTCACTCACTCCCTCACTCCTCCAGCTGATTTTCACTTACTCCCTCACTCCTCCTCCAGCTGATTTTCACACTCACTCCCTCACTCCTCCTCAAGCTGATTTTCACTCACTCCCTCACTCCTCCTCCAGCTGATTTTCACACTCACTCCCTCACTCCTCCTCCAGCTGATTTTCACACTCACTCCCTCAATCCTCCTCCAGCTGATTTTCACACTCACTCCCTCGCTCCCCCTGCAGCTGATTTTCACACTCACTCCCTCGCTCCTCCTCCAGCTGATTTTCACACTCACTCCCTCGCTCCTCCACCAGCTGATTTTCACTCTTCCTCCTCCAGCTGATTTTCACACTCACTCCTCCAGCTGATTTTCACACACTCCCTCGCTCCTCCTCCAGCTGATTTTCACACTCACTCCCTCACTCCACCAGCTGATTTTCACACACTCCCTCGCTCCTCCTCCAGCTAATTTTCACACTCACTCGCTCCCTCGCTCCTCCTCCAGCTGATTTTCACACTCACTCCCTCACTCCTCCAGCTGATTTTCACACTCACTCCCTCACTCCGCCTCCAGCTAATTTTCACACTCACTCCCTCGCTCCTCCTCCAGCCGATTTTCACACTCACTCCCTCACTCCTCCTCCAGCTGATTTTCACACTCACTCCCTCACTCCTCCAGCTGATTTTCACACTCACTCCCTCACTCCTCCTCCAGCTAATTTTCACACTCACTCCCTCGCTCCTCCTCCAGATAATTTTCACTCACTCCCTCGCTCCTCCTCCAGCTGATTTTCACACTCGCTCCCTCCTCCAGCTGTTTTTCACACTCACTCCCTCCCTCCTCCTTCAGCTAATTTTCACTCACTCCCTCGCTCCTCCTCCAGCTGATTTTCACACTCACTCCCTCACTCCTCCTCCAGCTGATTTTCACACTCACTCCCTCACTCCTCCAGCTGATTTTCACACTCACCCCCTCACTCCTCCCCAGCTAATTTTCACTCTCACTCCCTCACTCCTCCACCAGCTGATTTTCACTCTTCCTCCTCCAGCTGATTTTCACACTCATTCTTCCAGCTGATTTTCACACTCGCTCCCTCGCTCCTCCTCCAGCTGATTTTCACACTTACTCCCTCACTCCACCAGCTGATTTTCACACTCACTCCCACTCCTCCTCCAGCTAATTTTCACACACACTCGCTCCCTCGCTCCTCCTCCAACTGATTTTCACACTCACTCCCTCACTCCTCCAGCTGATTTTCACACTCACCCCCTCACTCCTCCAGCTAATTTTCACACTCACTCCCTCGCTCCTCCTCCAGCTGATTTTCACACTCGCTCCCTCACTCCTCCTCCAGCTAATTTTCACTCACTCCCTCACTCCTCCTCCAGCTGATTTTCACACTCACTCCCTCACTCCTCCTCCAGCTGATTTTCACACACTCCCTCACTCCTCCTCCAGCTGATATTCACACTCACTCCCTCACTCCTCCTCCAGCTGATTTTCACACTCACTCCCTCACTCGTCCTCCAGCTGATTTTCACTCACTCCCTCGCTCCTCCTCCAGCTGATTTTCACACTCATTCCCTCACTCCTCCTCCAGCTGATTTTCACACTCACTCCCTCACTCCTCCTCCAGCTGATTTTCACACTCACTCCCTCACTCCTCCAGCTAATTTTAACACTCACTCGCTCCCTCGCTCCTCCTCCAGCTGATTTTCACACTCACTCCCTCACTCCTCCAGCTGATTTTCACACTCACTCCCTCACTCCTCCAACTAATTTTCACACTCACTCTCTCACTCCTCCTCCAGCTGATTTTCACACTCACTCCCTCGCTACTCCTCCAGCTGATTTTCACACTCACTCCCTCACTCCTCCAGCTGATTTTCACACTCACTCCCTCGCTCCTCCACCAGCTGATTTTCACTCTTCCTCCTCCAGCTGATTTTCACACTCATTCTTCCAGATGATTTTCACACTCGCTCCCTCGCTCCTCCTCCAGCTGATTTTCACACTTACTCCCTCACTCCACCAGCTGATTTTCACACTCACTCCCACTCCTCCTCCAGCTAATTTTCACACACACTCGCTCCCTCGCTCCTCCTCCAGCTGATTTTCACACTCACTCCCTCACTCCTCCAGCTGATTTTCACACTCACCCCCTCACTCCTCCAGCTAATTTTCACACTCACTCCCTCGCTCCTCCTCCAGCTGATTTTCACACTCGCTCCCTCACTCCTCCTCCAGCTAATTTTCACACTCACTCACTCCCTCGCTCCTCCTCCAACTGATTTTCACACTCACTCCCTCACTCCTCCAGCTGATTTTCACTCACTCCCTCACTCCTCCTCCAGCTGATTTTCACACTCACTCCCTCACTCCTCCTCCAGCTGATTTTCACACTCACTCCCTCACTCATCCTCCAGCTGATTTTCACACTCACTCCCTCACTCCTCCTCCAGCTGATTTTCACACTCACTCCCTCACTCGTCCTCCAGCTGATTTTCACTCACTCCCTCGCTCCTCCTCCAGCTGATTTTCACACTCACTCCCTCACTCCTCCTCCAGCTGATTTTCACACTCACTCCCTCACTCCTCCTCCAGCTGATTTTCACACTCACTCCCTCACTCCTCCAGCTAATTTTCACACTCACTCGCTCCCTCGCTCCTCCTCCAGCTGATTTTCACACTCACTCCCTCACTCCTCCAGCTGATTTTCACACTCACTCCCTCACTCCTCCAACTAATTTTCACACTCACTCCCTCGCTCCTCCTCCAGCTGATTTTCACACTCACTCACTCACTCCTCCTCCAGCTGATTTTCACACTCACTCCCCCCGCTGATTTTCACTCACTCCCTCACTCCTCCTCCAGCTAATTTTCACACTCACTCCCTCGCTCCTCCTACAGCTTATTTTCACACTCTCCCTCACTCCTCCTCCAGCTGATTTTCACACTCACTCTCTCACTCCTCCTCCAGCTGATTTTCACACTCACTCCCTCGCTACTCCTCCAGCTGATTTTCACACTCACTCCCTCCCTCCTCCAGCTGATTTTCACACTCACTCCCTCGCTCCTCCACCAGCTGATTTTCACTCTTCCTCCTCCAGCTGATTTTCACACTCACTCTTCCAGCTGATTTTTACACTCACTCTCTCGCTCTTCCTCCAGCTGATTTTCACACTCACTCCCTCACTCCACCAGCTGATTTTCAGACTCACTCCCTCACTCCTCCTCCAGCTAATTTTCACACACACGCGCTCCCTCGCTCCTCCTCCAACTGATTTTCACACTCCCTCCCTCACTCCTCCAGCTGATTTTCACACTCACCCCCTCACTCCTCCAGCTAATTTTCACTCACTCCCTCGCTCCTCCTCCAGCTGATTTTCTCGCTCACTCCCTCACTCCTCCTCCAGCTAATTTTCACACTCACTCACTCCCTCGCTCCTCCTCCAACTGATTTTCTCACTCACTCCCTCACTCCTCCAGCTGATTTTCACTTACTCCCTCACTCCTCCTCCAGCTGATTTTCACACTCACTCCCTCACTCCTCCTCAAGCTGATTTTCACTCACTCCCTCACTCCTCCTCCAGCTGATTTTCACACTCACTCCCTCACTCCTCCTCCAGCTGATTTTCACACTCACTCCCTCAATCCTCCTCCAGCTGATTTTCACACTCACTCCCTCGCTCCCCCTGCAGCTGATTTTCACACTCACTCCCTCGCTCCTCCTCCAGCTGATTTTCACACTCACTCCCTCGCTCCTCCACCAGCTGATTTTCACTCTTCCTCCTCCAGCTGATTTTCACACTCACTCCTCCAGCTGATTTTCACACACTCCCTCGCTCCTCCTCCAGCTGATTTTCACACTCACTCCCTCACTCCACCAGCTGATTTTCACACACTCCCTCGCTCCTCCTCCAGCTAATTTTCACACTCACTCGCTCCCTCGCTCCTCCTCCAGCTGATTTTCACACTCACTCCCTCACTCCTCCAGCTGATTTTCACACTCACTCCCTCACTCCGCCTCCAGCTAATTTTCACACTCACTCCCTCGCTCCTCCTCCAGCCGATTTTCACACTCACTCCCTCACTCCTCCTCCAGCTGATTTTCACACTCACTCCCTCACTCCTCCAGCTGATTTTCACACTCACTCCCTCACTCCTCCTCCAGCTAATTTTCACACTCACTCCCTCGCTCCTCCTCCAGATAATTTTCACTCACTCCCTCGCTCCTCCTCCAGCTGATTTTCACACTCGCTCCCTCCTCCAGCTGTTTTTCACACTCACTCCCTCCCTCCTCCTTCAGCTAATTTTCACTCACTCCCTCGCTCCTCCTCCAGCTGATTTTCACACTCACTCCCTCACTCCTCCTCCAGCTGATTTTCACACTCACTCCCTCACTCCTCCAGCTGATTTTCACACTCACCCCCTCACTCCTCCCCAGCTAATTTTCACTCTCACTCCCTCACTCCTCCACCAGCTGATTTTCACTCTTCCTCCTCCAGCTGATTTTCACACTCATTCTTCCAGCTGATTTTCACACTCGCTCCCTCGCTCCTCCTCCAGCTGATTTTCACACTTACTCCCTCACTCCACCAGCTGATTTTCACACTCACTCCCACTCCTCCTCCAGCTAATTTTCACACACACTCGCTCCCTCGCTCCTCCTCCAACTGATTTTCACACTCACTCCCTCACTCCTCCAGCTGATTTTCACACTCACCCCCTCACTCCTCCAGCTAATTTTCACACTCACTCCCTCGCTCCTCCTCCAGCTGATTTTCACACTCGCTCCCTCACTCCTCCTCCAGCTAATTTTCACTCACTCCCTCACTCCTCCTCCAGCTGATTTTCACACTCACTCCCTCACTCCTCCTCCAGCTGATTTTCACACACTCCCTCACTCCTCCTCCAGCTGATATTCACACTCACTCCCTCACTCCTCCTCCAGCTGATTTTCACACTCACTCCCTCACTCGTCCTCCAGCTGATTTTCACTCACTCCCTCGCTCCTCCTCCAGCTGATTTTCACACTCACTCCCTCACTCCTCCTCCAGCTGATTTTCACACTCACTCCCTCACTCCTCCTCCAGCTGATTTTCACACTCACTCCCTCACTCCTCCAGCTAATTTTAACACTCACTCGCTCCCTCGCTCCTCCTCCAGCTGATTTTCACACTCACTCCCTCACTCCTCCAGCTGATTTTCACACTCACTCCCTCACTCCTCCAACTAATTTTCACACTCACTCCCTCGCTCCTCCTCCAGCTGATTTTCACACTCACTCCCTCACTCCTCCTCCAGCTGATTTTCACACTCACTCCCCCCGCTGATGTTCACTCACTCCCTCACTCCTCCTCCAGCTAATTTTCACACTCACTCCCTCGCTCCTCCTACAGCTTATTTTCACACTCTCCCTCACTGCTCCTCCAGCTGATTTTCACACTCACTCTCTCACTCCTCCTCCAGCTGATTTTCAAACTCACTCCCTCGCTACTTCTCCAGCTGATTTTCACACTCACTCCCTCCCTCCTCCAGCTGATTTTCACACTCACTCCCTCGCTCCTCCACCAGCTGATTTTCACTCTTCCTCCTCCAGCTGATTTTCACACTCACTCTTCCAGCTGATTTTTACACTCACTCTCTCGCTCTTCCTCCAGCTGATTTTCACTCACTCCCTCACTCCACCAGCTGATTTTCACACTCACTCCCTCACTCCTCCTCCAGCTAATTTTCACACACACGCGCTCCCTCGCTCCTCCTCCAACTGATTTTCACACTCCCTCCCTCACTCCTCCAGCTGATTTTCACACTCACCCCCTCACTCCTCCAGCTAATTTTCACTCGCTCCCTCGCTCCTCCTCCAGCTGATTTTCACGCTCACTCCCTCACTCCTCCTCCAGCTAATTTTCACACTCACTCACTCCCTCGCTCCACCTCCAGCTGATTTTCACACTCACTCCCTCACTCCTCCAGCTGATTTTCACACTCACTCCCTCGCTCCTCCACCAGCTGATTTTCACTCTTCCTCCTCCAGCTGATTTTCACACTCACTCCTCCAGCTGATTTTCACACACTCCCTCGCTCCTCCTCCAGCTAATTTTCACACTCACTCGCTCCCTCGCTCCTCCTCCAGCTGATTTTCACACTCACTCCCTCACTCCTCCAGCTGATTTTCACTCACTCCCTCACTCCGCCTCCAGCTAATTTTCACACTCACTCCCTCGCTCCTCCTCCAGCCGATTTTCACACTCACTCCCTCACTCCTCCTCCAGCTGATTTTCACACTCACTCCCTCACTCCTCCAGCTGATTTTCACACTCACTCCCTCACTCCTCCTCCAGCTAATTTTCACACTCACTCCCTCGCTCCTCCTCCAGATAATTTTCACTCACTCCCTCGCTCCTCCTCCAGCTGATTTTCACACTCGCTCCCTCCTCCAGCTGTTTTTCACACTCACTCCCTCCCTCCTCCTTCAGCTAATTTTCACTCACTCCCTCGCTCCTCCTCCAGCTGATTTTCACACTCACTCCCTCACTCCTCCTCCAGCTGATTTTCACACTCACTCCCTCACTCCTCCAGCTGATTTTCACACTCACTCCCTCACTCCTCCCCAGCTAATTTTCACTCTCACTCCCTCACTCCTCCTCCAGCTGATTTTCACACTCACTCCCTCGCTCCTCCTCCATCTGATTTTCACACTCACTCCCTCACTCCTCCAGCTGATTTTCACACTCACTCCCTCGCTCCTCCTCCAGCTGATTTTCACACTCACTCCCTCGCTCCTCCTCCAGCTGATTTTCACACTCACTCCCTCGCTCCTCCCCCAGCTGATTTTCACACTCACTCCGTCACTCCTCCTCCAGCTGATTTTCACACTCGCTCCTCCCCCAGCTGATTTTCACTCACTCCCTCGCTCCTCCTCCAGCTGATTTTCACTCCCTCCCTCACTCCTCCTCCAGCTGATTTTCACACTCACTCCCTCGCTCCTCCTCCAGCTGATTTTCACTCACTCCCTCGCTCCTCCTCCAGCTGATTTTCACACTCACTCCCTCACTCCTCCAGCTGATTTTCACACTCACTCCCTCGCTCCTCCACCAGCTGATTTTCACTCTTCCTCCTCCAGCTGATTTTCACACTCATTCTTCCAGCTGATTTTCACTCACTCCCTCGCTCCTCCTCCAGCTGATTTTCACTTACTCCCTCACTCCTCCTCCAGCTGATTTTCACACTCACTCCCTCACTCCTCCTCAAGCTGATTTTCACTCACTCCCTCACTCCTCCTCCAGCTGATTTTCACACTCACTCCCTCACTCCTCCTCCAGCTGATTTTCACACTCACTCCCTCAATCCTCCTCCAGCTGATTTTCACACTCACTCCCTCGCTCCTCCTGCAGCTGATTTTCACACTCACTCCCTCGCTCCTCCTCCAGCTGATTTTCACACTCACTCCCTCACTCCTCCAGCTGATTTTCACACTCACTCCCTCGCTCCTCCACCAGCTGATTTTCACTCTTCCTCCTCCAGCTGATTTTCACACTCACTCCTCCAGCTGATTTTCACACTCCCTCGCTCCTCCTCCAGCTGATTTTCACACTCACTCCCTCACTCCACCAGCTGATTTTCACACACTCCCTCGCTCCTTCTCCAGCTAATTTTCACACTCACTCGCTCCCTCGCTCCTCCTCCAGCTGATTTTCACACTCACTCCCTCACTCCTCCAGCTGATTTTCACACTCACTCCCTCACTCCGCCTCCAGCTAATTTTCACACTCACTCCCTCGCTCCTCCTCCAGCCGATTTTCACACTCACTCCCTCACTCCTCCTCCAGCTGATTTTCACACTCACTCCCTCACTCCTCCAGCTGATTTTCACACTCACACCCTCACTCCTCCTCCAGCTAATTTTCACACTCACTCCCTCGCTCCTCCTCCAGATAATTTTCACTCACTCCCTCGCTCCTCCTCCAGCTGATTTTCACACTCGCTCCCTCCTCCAGCTGTTTTTCACACTCACTCCCTCCCTCCTCCTTCAGCTAATTTTCACTCACTCCCTCGCTCCTCCTCCAGCTGATTTTCACACTCACTCCCTCACTCCTCCTCCAGCTGATTTTCACACTCACTCCCTCACTCCTCCAGCTGATTTTCACACTCACTCCCTCACTCCTCCCCAGCTAATTTTCACTCTCACTCCCTCACTCCTCCTCCAGCTGATTTTCACACTCACTCCCTCGCTCCTCCTCCATCTGATTTTCACACTCACTCCCTCACTCCTCCAGCTGATTTTCACACTCACTCCCTCGCTCCTCCTCCAGCTGATTTTCACACTCACTCCCTCGCTCCTCCTCCAGCTGATTTTCACACTCACTCCCTCGCTCCTCCTCCAGCTGATTTTCACACTCACTCCGTCACTCCTCCTCCAGCTGATTTTCACACTCGCTCCTCCCCCAGCTGATTTTCACTCACTCCCTCGCTCCTCCTCCAGCTGATTTTCACTCCCTCCCTCACTCCTCCTCCAGCTGATTTTCACACTCACTCCCTCGCTCCTCCTCCAGCTGATTTTCACTCACTCCCTCGCTCCTCCTCCAGCTGATTTTCACACTCACTCCCTCACTCCTCCAGCTGATTTTCACACTCACTCCCTCGCTCCTCCACCAGCTGATTTTCACTCTTCCTCCTCCAGCTGATTTTCACACTCATTCTTCCAGCTGATTTTCACTCACTCCCTCGCTCCTCCTCCAGCTGATTTTCACACTCACTCCTCCAGCTGATTTTCACACTCACTCCCTCGCTCCTCCTCCAGCTGATTTTCACACTCACACCCTCACTCCTCCAGCTGATTTTCACTCACTCCCTCACTCCTCCTCCAGCTGATTTTCACACTCACTCCCTCGCTCCTCCTCCAGCTGATTTTCACACTCACTCCCTCACTCCTCCAGCTGATTTTCACACTCACTCCCTCGCTCCTCCACCAGCTGATTTTCACTCTTCCTCCTCCAGCTGATTTTCACTCACTCCCTCACTCCTCCTCCAGCTGATTTTCACACTCACTCCCTCGCTCCTCCTCCAGCTGATTTTCACACTCACTCCCTCACTCCTCCTCCAGCTGATTTTCACACTCACTCCCTCGCTTCTCCTCCAGCTGATTTTCACACACTCCCTCGCTACTCCTCCAGCTAATTTTCACACTCACTCCCTCGCTCCTCCTCCAGCTGATTTTCACACTCACTCCCTCACTCCTCCTCCAGCTGATTTTCACACTCACTCCCTCACTCCTCCAGCTGATTTTCACACTCACTCCCTCGCTCCTCCTCCAGCTGATTTTCACACTCACTCCCTCGCTCCTCCTCCAGCTGATTTTCACACTCACTCCCTCGCTCCTCCTCCAGCTGATTTTCACACTCACTCCGTCACTCCTCCTCCAGCTGATTTTCACACTCGCTCCTCCCCCAGCTGATTTTCACTCACTCCCTCGCTCCTCCTCCAGCTGATTTTCACTCCCTCCCTCACTCCTCCTCCAGCTGATTTTCACACTCACTCCCTCGCTCCTCCTCCAGCTGATTTTCACTCACTCCCTCGCTCCTCCTCCAGCTGATTTTCACACTCACTCCCTCACTCCTCCAGCTGATTTTCACACTCACTCCCTCGCTCCTCCACCAGCTGATTTTCACTCTTCCTCCTCCAGCTGATTTTCACACTCATTCTTCCAGCTGATTTTCACTCACTCCCTCGCTCCTCCTCCAGCTGATTTTCACACTCACTCCAGCTGATTTTCACACTCACTCCCTCGCTCCTCCTCCAGCTGATTTTCACACTCACACCCTCACTCCTCCAGCTGATTTTCACACTCACTCCCTCGCTCCTCCTCCAGCTGATTTTCACACTCACTCCCTCACTCCTCCAGCTGATTTTCACACTCACTCCCTCGCTCCTCCACCAGCTGATTTTCACTCTTCCTCCTCCAGCTGATTTTCACTCACTCCCTCGCTCCTCCTCCGGCTGATTTTCACACTCACTCCCTCGCTCCTCCTCCAGCTGATTTTCACACTCACTCCCTCACTCCTCCAGCTGATTTTCACACTCACTCCCTCGCTCCTCCTCCAGCTGTTTTTCACACTCACTCCCTCACTCCTCCAGCTGATTTTCACTCACTCCCTCACTCCTCCTCCAGCTGATTTTCACACTCACTCCCTCGCTCCTCCTCCAGCTGATTTTCACACTCACTCCCTCACTCCTCCTCCAGCTGATTTTCACACTCACTCCCTCACTCCTCCTTCAGCTAATTTTCACACACACTCCCTCGCTCCTCCTCCAGCTGATTTTCACACTCTCCCTCACTCCTCCTCCAGCTGATTTTCACACTCACTCCCTCACTCCTCCAGCTGATTTTCACACTCACTCCCTCACTCCTCCTCCGCTAATTTTCACTCTCACTCCCTCACTCCTCCTCCAGCTGATTTTCACACTCACTCCCTCGCTCCTCCTCCAGCTGAGTTTCACACTCACTCCTCCTCCAGCTGATTTTCACACTCACCCCCTCGCTCCTCCTCCAGCTGATTTTCACACTCACTCCCTCGCTCCTCCTCCAGCTGATTTTCACACTCACTCCCTCACTCCTCCTCCAGCTGATTTTCACACTCGCTCCTCCCCCAGCTGATTTTCACTCACTCCCTCGCTCCTCCTCCAGCTGATTTTCACTCATTCCCTCACTCCTCCTCCAGCTGATTTTCACACTCACTCCCTCGCTCCTCCCCCAGCTGATTTTCACACTCACTCCCTCGCTCCTCCACCAGCTGATTTTCACTCTTCCTCCTCCAGCTGATTTTCACACTCATTCTTCCAGCTGATTTTCACTCACTCCCTCGCTCCTCCTCCAGCTGATTTTCACACTCACTCCTCCAGCTGATTTTCACACTCACTCCCTCGCTCCTCCTCCAGCTGATTTTCACACTCACACCCTCACTCCTCCAGCTGATTTTCACTCACTCCCTCACTCCTCCTCCAGCTGATTTTCACACTCACTCCCTCGCTCCTCCTCCAGCTGATTTTCACACTCACTCCCTCACTCCTCCAGCTGATTTTCACACTCACTCCCTCGCTCCTCCACCAGCTGATTTTCACTCTTCCTCCTCCAGCTGATTTTCACTCACTCCCTCACTCCTCCTCCAGC
Source organism: Scyliorhinus torazame (assembly GCF_047496885.1). Lineage (NCBI taxonomy): Eukaryota > Metazoa > Chordata > Chondrichthyes > Carcharhiniformes > Scyliorhinidae > Scyliorhinus > Scyliorhinus torazame. The sequence continues at coordinate 47,445 of NW_027308673.1, read as the reverse complement.
TGATTTTCACACTCACTCCCTCGCTCCTCCTCCAGCTGATTTTCACACTCACTCCCTCACTCCTCCTCCAGCTGATTTTCACACTCACTCCCTCGCTTCTCCTCCAGCTGATTTTCACACACTCCCTCGCTACTCCTCCAGCTAATTTTCACACTCACTCCCTCGCTCCTCCTCCAGCTGATTTTCACACTCACTCCCTCACTCCTCCTCCAGCTGATTTTCACACTCACTCCCTCACTCCTCCAGCTGATTTTCACACTCACTCCCTCGCTCCTCCTCCAGCTGATTTTCACACTCACTCCCTCGCTCCTCCTCCAGCTGATTTTCACACTCACTCCCTCGCTCCTCCTCCAGCTGATTTTCACACTCACTCCGTCACTCCTCCTCCAGCTGATTTTCACACTCGCTCCTCCCCCAGCTGATTTTCACTCACTCCCTCGCTCCTCCTCCAGCTGATTTTCACTCCCTCCCTCACTCCTCCTCCAGCTGATTTTCACACTCACTCCCTCGCTCCTCCTCCAGCTGATTTTCACTCACTCCCTCGCTCCTCCTCCAGCTGATTTTCACACTCACTCCCTCACTCCTCCAGCTGATTTTCACACTCACTCCCTCGCTCCTCCACCAGCTGATTTTCACTCTTCCTCCTCCAGCTGATTTTCACACTCATTCTTCCAGCTGATTTTCACTCACTCCCTCGCTCCTCCTCCAGCTGATTTTCACACTCACTCCAGCTGATTTTCACACTCACTCCCTCGCTCCTCCTCCAGCTGATTTTCACACTCACACCCTCACTCCTCCAGCTGATTTTCACTCACTCCCTCACTCCTCCTCCAGCTGATTTTCACACTCACTCCCTCACTCCTCCAGCTGATTTTCACACTCACTCCCTCGCTCCTCCACCAGCTGATTTTCACTCTTCCTCCTCCAGCTGATTTTCACTCACTCCCTCGCTCCTCCTCCGGCTGATTTTCACACTCACTCCCTCGCTCCTCCTCCAGCTGATTTTCACACTCACTCCCTCACTCCTCCAGCTGATTTTCACACTCACTCCCTCGCTCCTCCTCCAGCTGTTTTTCACACTCACTCCCTCACTCCTCCAGCTGATTTTCACTCACTCCCTCACTCCTCCTCCAGCTGATTTTCACACTCACTCCCTCGCTCCTCCTCCAGCTGATTTTCACACTCACTCCCTCACTCCTCCTCCAGCTGATTTTCACACTCACTCCCTCACTCCTCCTTCAGCTAATTTTCACACTCACTCCCTCGCTCCTCCTCCAGCTGATTTTCACACTCTCCCTCGCTCCTCCTCCAGCTGATTTTCACACTCACTCCCTCACTCCTCCAGCTGATTTTCACACTCACTCCCTCACTCCTCCTCCGCTAATTTTCACTCTCACTCCCTCACTCCTCCTCCAGCTGATTTTCACACTCACTCCCTCGCTCCTCCTCCAGCTGAGTTTCACACTCACTCCTCCTCCAGCTGATTTTCACACTCACCCCCTCGCTCCTCCTCCAGCTGATTTTCACACTCACTCCCTCGCTCCTCCTCCAGCTGATTTTCACACTCACTCCCTCACTCCTCCTCCAGCTGATTTTCACACTCGCTCCTCCCCCAGCTGATTTTCACTCACTCCCTCGCTCCTCCTCCAGCTGATTTTCACTCATTCCCTCACTCCTCCTCCAGCTGATTTTCACACTCACTCCCTCGCTCCTCCCCCAGCTGATTTTCACACTCACTCCCTCGCTCCTCCTCCAGCTGATTTTCACACTCGCTCCCTCCTCCAGCTGATTTTCACACTCACTCCCTCACTCCTCCTTCAGCTAATTTTCACACTCACTCCCTCGCTCCTCCTCCAGCTGATTTTCACACTCACTCCCTCACTCCTCCTCCAGCTGATTTTCACACTCACTCCCTCACTCCTCCAGCCGATTTTCACACTCACTCCCTCGCTCCTCCTCCAGCTGATTTTCAACACTCCGTCGCTCCTACTCCAGCTGATTTTCACACTCACTCCCTCACTCCACCAGCTGATTTTCACACTCACTCCCTCACTCCTCCTCCAGCTAATTTTCACTCACTCGCTCCCTCGCTCCTCCTCCAGCTGATTTTCACACTCACTCCCCCAGCTGATTTTCACACTCACTCCCTCACTCCTCCTCCAGCTAATTTTCACACTCACTCCCTCGCTCCTCCTCCAGCTGATTTTCACACTCACTCCCTCACTGCTCCTCCAGCTGATTTTCACACTCACTCTCTCACTCCACCAGCTGATTTTCACACTCAGTCCCTCACTCCTCCTCCAGCTAATTTTCACACTCACTCGCTCCCTCGCTCCTCCTCCAGCTGATTTTCACACTCACTCCCTCACTCCTCCAGCTGATTTTCACACTCACTCCCTCACTCCTCCAGCTAACTTTCACACTCACTCCCCTGCTCCTCCTCCAGCTGATTTTCACACTCACTCCCTCACTCCTCCTCCAGCTGATTTTCACACTCACTCCCTCACTCCTCCTTCAGCTAATTTTCACACTCACTCCCTCGCTCCTCCTGCAGCTGATTTTCACACTCTCTCCCTAACTCCTCCTCCAGCTGATTTTCACACTCACTCCCTCACTCCTCCAGCTGATTTTCACACTCACTCCCTCACTCCTCCTCCGCTAATTTTCACTCTCACTCCCTCACTCCTCCTCCAGCTGATTTTCACACTCACTCCCTCGCTCCTCCTCCAGCTGAGTTTCACACTCACTCCCTCACTCCTCCTCCAGCTGATTTTCACACTCACCCCCTCGCTCCTCCTCCAGCTGATTTTCACACTCACTCCCTCGCTCCTCCTCCTGCTGATTTTCACACTCACTCCCTCACTCCTCCTCCAGCTGATTTTCGCACTCGCTCCTCCCCCAGCTGATTTTCACACTCACTCCCTCGCTCCTCCTCCAGCTGATTTTCACTCACTCCCTCACTCCTCCTCCTGCTGATTTTCACACTCACTCCCTCGCTCCTCCTCCAGCTGATTTTCACACTCACTCCCTCGCTCCTCCTCCAGCTGATTTTCACACTCGCTCCCTCCTCCAGCTGATTTTCACACTCACTCCCTCACTCCTCCTTCAGCTAATTTTCACACTCACTCCCTCGCTCCTCCTCCAGCTGATTTTCACACTCACACCCTCACTCCTCCTCCAGCTGATTTTCACACTCACTCCCTCACTCCTCCAGCTGACTTTCACACTCACTCCCTCACTCCTCCTCCAGCTAATTTTCACACTCACTCCCTCACTCCTCCTCCAGCTGATTTTCACACTCACTCCCTCGCTCCTCCTCCAGCTGATTTTCACACACTCCCTCGCTACTCCTCCAGCTAATTTTCACACTCACTCCCTCGCTCCTCCTCCAGCTGATTTTCACACTCACTCCCTCACTCCTCCTCCAGCTGATTTTCACACTCACTCCCTCACTCCTCCAGCTGATTTTCACACTCACTCCCTCACTCCTCCTCCAGCTAATTTTCACACTCACTCCCTCGCTCCTCCTCCAGCTAATTTTCACACTCACTCCCTCGCTCCTCCTCCAGCTGATTTTCACACTCGCTCCCTCCTCCAGCTGATTTTCACTCACTCCCTCCCTCCTCCTTCAGCTAATTTTCACACTCCCTCGCTCCTCCTCCAGCTGATTTTCACTCACTCCCTCACTCCTCCAGCTGATTTTCACACTCACTCCCTCACTCCTCCAGCTGATTTTCACACTCACTCCCTCACTCCTCCTCCAGCTAATTTTCACTCTCACTCCTCCTCCAGCTGATTTTCACACTCACTCCCTCGCTCCTCCTCCAGCTGATTTTCACACTCACTCCCTCACTCCTCCTCCAGCTGATTTTCACACTCACTCCCTCGCTCCTCCTCCAGCTGATTTTCACTCACTCCGTCGCTCATCCTCCAGCTGATTTTCACACTCACTCCCTCACTCCTCCTCCAGCTGATTTTCACACTCGCTCCTCCCCCAGCTGATTCTCACTCACTCCCTCGCTCCTCCTCCAGCTGATTTTCACTCACTCCCTCACTCCTCCTCCAGCTGATTTTCACACTCACTCCCTCGCTCCTCCTCCAGCTGATTTTCACACTCACTCCCTCGCTCCTCCACAAGCTGATTTTCACACTCGCTCCCTCCTCCAGCTGATTTTCACACTCACTCCCTCACTCCTCCTTCAGCTAATTTTCACACTCACTCCCTCGCTCCTCCTCCAGCTGATTTTCACACTCACTCCCTCACTCCTCCTCCAGCTGATTCTCACACTCGCTCCCTCACTCCTCCAGCTGATTTTCACACTCACTCCCTCACTCCTCCTCCAGCTAATTTTCACACTCACTCCCTCACTCCACCTCCAGCTGATTTTCACACTCACTCCCTCGCTCCTCCTCCAGCTGATTTTCACACTCACTCCCTCACTCCTCCTCCAGCTGATTTTCACTCACTCCCTCACTCCTCCAGCTGATTTTCACACTCACTCCCTCACTCCTCCTCCAGCTAATTTTCACACTCACTCCCTCACTCCTCCTCCAGCTGATTTTCACACTCACTCCCTCGCTCCTCCTCCAGCTGATTTTCACACTCACTCCCTCACTCCTCCTCCAGCTGATTTTCACACTCACTCGCTCGCTCCTCCTCCAGCTGATTTTCACACTCACTCCCTCGCTCCCCCTCCAGCTGATTTTCACACTCACTCCCTCACTCCTCCAGCTGATTTTCACACTCACTCCCTCACTCCTCCAGCTAACTTTCACACTCACTCCCTCACTCCTCCTCCAGCTGATTTTCACACTCACTCCCTCACTCCTCCAGCTGATTTTCACACTCACTCCCTCGCTCCTCCTTCAGCTGATTTTCACACTCACTCCCTCACTCCTCCTCCAGCTGATTTTCACACTCACTCCCTCACTCCTCCTCCAGCTGATTTTCACACTCACTCCTCCAGCTGATTTTCGCACTCACTCCCTCGCTCCTCCTCCAGCTGATTTTCACACTCACTCCTCCAGCTGATTTTCGCACTCACTCCACCAGCTGATTTTCGCACTCACTCCCTCGCTCCTCCTCCAGCTGATTTTCACACTCACTCCTCCAGCTGATTTTCACACTCACTCCCTCACTCCTCCTCCAGCTAATTTTCACACTCACTCCCTCACTCCTCCACCAGCTGATTTTCACACTTCCTCCTCCAGCTGATTTTCACACTCACTCCTCCAGCTGATTTTCACTCACTCCCTCGCTCCTCCTCCAGCTGATTTTCACTCACTCCCTCACTGCACCAGCTGATTTTCACACTCACTCCCTCACTCCTCCTCCAGCTAATTTTCACACTCACTCGCTCCCTCGCTACTCCTCCAGCTGATTTTCACACTCACTCCCTCACTCCTGCAGCTGATTTTCACACTCACTGCCTCGCTCCTCCGCCAGCTGATTTTCACTCTTCCTCCTCCAGCTGATTTTCACACTCACTCCTCCAGCTGATTTTCACACTCACTCCCTCACTCCTCCAGCTAATTTTCACACTCGCTCACTCCTCCTCCAGCTAGTTTTCACACTCACTCACTCCCTCGCTCTTCCTCCAGCTGATTTTCACTCACGCCCTCACTCCTCCAGCTGATTTTCACACTCACTCCCTCGCTCCTCCTCCAGCTGATTTTCACACTCACTCCCTCACTCCTCCAGCTGATTTTCACACTCACTCCCTCGCTCCTCCACCAGCTGATTTTCACTCTTCCTCCTCCAGCTGATTTTCACACTCACTCCTCCAGCTGATTTTCACACTCACTCCCTCGCTCCTCCTCCAGCTGATTTTCACACTCACTCCCTCACTCCACCTCCAGCTGATTTTCACACTCACTCACTCCCTCGCTCTTCCTCCAGCTGATTTTCACACTCACTCCCTCACTCCTCCAGCTGATTTTCACACTCACTCCCTCGCTCCTCCTTCAGCTGATTTTCACACTCACTCCCTCACTCCTCCTCCAGCTGATTTTCACACTCACTCCCTCACTACTCCTCCAGCTGATTTTCACACTCACTCCCTCGCTCCTCCACCAGCTGATTTTCACACTTCCTCCTCCAGCTGATTTTCACACTCACTCCTCCAGCTGATTTTCACTCACTCCCTCGCTCCTCCTCCAGCTGATTTTCACACTCACTCCCTCACTCCACCAGCTGATTTTCACTCACTCCCTCACTCCTCCTCCAGCTAATTTTCACACTCACTCGCTCCCTCGCTCCTCCTCCAGCTGATTTTCACACTCACTCCCTCACTCCCCCAGCTGATTTTCACACTCACTCCCTCACTCCTCAAGCTGATTTTCACTCACTCCTCCTCCAGCTAATTTTCACACTCACTCCCTCGCTCCTCCACCAGCTGATTTTCACACTTCCTCCTCCAGCTGATTTTCACACTCACTCCTCCAGCTGATTTTCACTCACTCCCTCGCTCCTCCTCCAGCTGATTTTCACTCACTCCCTCACTGCACCAGCTGATTTTCACACTCACTCCCTCACTCCTCCTCCAGCTAATTTTCACACTCACTCGCTCCCTCGCTACTCCTCCAGCTGATTTTCACACTCACTCCCTCACTCCTCCAGCTGATTTTCACACTCACTGCCTCGCTCCTCCGCCAGCTGATTTTCACTCTTCCTCCTCCAGCTGATTTTCACACTCACTCCTCCAGCTGATTTTCACACTCACTCCCTCACTCCTCCAGCTAATTTTCACACTCGCTCACTCCTCCTCCAGCTAGTTTTCACACTCACTCACTCCCTCGCTCTTCCTCCAGCTGATTTTCACTCACGCCCTCACTCCTCCAGCTGATTTTCACACTCACTCCCTCGCTCCTCCTCCAGCTGATTTTCACACTCACTCCCTCACTCCTCCAGCTGATTTTCACACTCACTCCCTCGCTCCTCCACCAGCTGATTTTCACTCTTCCTCCTCCAGCTGATTTTCACACTCACTCCTCCAGCTGATTTTCACACTCACTCCCTCGCTCCTCCTCCAGCTGATTTTCACAGTCACTCCCTCACTCCACCTCCAGCTGATTTTCACACTCACTCACTCCCTCGCTCTTCCTCCAGCTGATTTTCACACTCACTCCCTCACTCCTCCAGCTGATTTTCACACTCACTCCCTCGCTCCTCCTTCAGCTGATTTTCACACTCACTCCCTCACTCCTCCTCCTGCTGTTTTTCACACTCACTCCTCCTCCAGCTGATTTTCACACTCACTCCTCCAGCTGATTTTCACTCACTCCCTCGCTCCTCCTCCAGCTGATTTTCACACTCACTCCCTCACTCCACCAGCTGATTTTCACTCACTCCCTCACTCCTCCTCCAGCTAATTTTCACACTCACTCCCTCACTCCTCCAGCTGATTTTCACACTCACTCCCTCGCTCCTCCTCCAGCTGATTTTCACACTCACTCCCTCACTCCACCAGCTGATTTTCACTCACTCCCTCACTCCTCCTCCAGCTAATTTTCACACTCACTCGCTCCCTCGCTCCTCCTCCAGCTGATTTTCACACTCACTCCCTCACTCCCCCAGCTGATTTTCACACTCACTCCCTCACTCCTCAAGCTGATTTTCACTCACTCCTCCTCCAGCTGATTTTCACTCACTCCCTCGCTCCTCCTCCAGCTGATTTTCACACTCTCCCTCACTCCTCCTCCAGCTGATTTTCACACTCACTCCCTCACTACTCCTCCAGCTGATTTTCACACTCACTCCCTCGCTCCTCCACCAGCTGATTTTCACACTTCCTCCTCCAGCTGATTTTCACACTCACTCCTCCAGCTGATTTTCACTCACTCCCTCGCTCCTCCTCCAGCTGATTTTCACACTCACTCCCTCACTCCACCAGCTGATTTTCACTCACTCCCTCACTCCTCCTCCAGCTAATTTTCACACTCACTCGCTCCCTCGCTCCTCCTCCAGCTGATTTTCACACTCACTCCCTCACTCCCCCAGCTGATTTTCACACTCACTCCCTCACTCCTCAAGCTGATTTTCACTCACTCCTCCTCCAGCTAATTTTCACACTCACTCCCTCGCTCCTCCACCAGCTGATTTTCACACTTCCTCCTCCAGCTGATTTTCACACTCACTCCTCCAGCTGATTTTCACTCACTCCCTCGCTCCTCCTCCAGCTGATTTTCACTCACTCCCTCACTGCACCAGCTGATTTTCACACTCACTCCCTCACTCCTCCTCCAGCTAATTTTCACACTCACTCGCTCCCTCGCTACTCCTCCAGCTGATTTTCACACTCACTCCCTCACTCCTCCAGCTGATTTTCACACTCACTGCCTCGCTCCTCCGCCAGCTGATTTTCACTCTTCCTCCTCCAGCTGATTTTCACACTCACTCCTCCAGCTGATTTTCACACTCACTCCCTCACTCCTCCAGCTAATTTTCACACTCGCTCACTCCTCCTCCAGCTAGTTTTCACACTCACTCACTCCCTCGCTCTTCCTCCAGCTGATTTTCACTCACGCCCTCACTCCTCCAGCTGATTTTCACACTCACTCCCTCGCTCCTCCTCCAGCTGATTTTCACACTCACTCCCTCACTCCTCCAGCTGATTTTCACACTCACTCCCTCGCTCCTCCACCAGCTGATTTTCACTCTTCCTCCTCCAGCTGATTTTCACACTCACTCCTCCAGCTGATTTTCACACTCACTCCCTCGCTCCTCCTCCAGCTGATTTTCACAGTCACTCCCTCACTCCACCTCCAGCTGATTTTCACACTCACTCCCTCACTCCTCCAGCTGATTTTCACACTCACTCCCTCGCTCCTCCTTCAGCTGATTTTCACACTCACTCCCTCACTCCTCCTCCAGCTGATTTTCACACTCACTCCCTCACTCCTCCTCCAGCTGATTTTCACACTCACTCCTCCAGCTGATTTTCACTCACTCCCTCGCTCCTCCTCCAGCTGATTTTCACACTCACTCCCTCACTCCACCAGCTGATTTTCACTCACTCCCTCACTCCTCCTCCAGCTAATTTTCACACTCACTCGCTCCCTCGCTCCTCCTCCAGCTGATTTTCACACTCACTCCCTCACTCCCCCAGCTGATTTTCACACTCACTCCCTCACTCCTCAAGCTGATTTTCACTCACTCCTCCTCCAGCTGATTTTCACTCACTCCCTCGCTCCTCCTCCAGCTGATTTTCACACTCTCCCTCACTCCTCCTCCAGCTGATTTTCACACTCACTCCCTCACTCCTCCTCCAGCTGATTTTCACTCACTCCCTCACTCCTCCTCCAGCTGATTTTCACTCACTCCCTCACTCCTCCTCCAGCTGATTTTCACACTCACTCCCTCACTCCTCCTCCAGCTGATTTTCACTCACTCCCTCACTCCTCCTGCAGCTGATTTTCACACTCACTCCCTCACTCGTCCTCCAGCTGATTTTCACTCACTCCCTCACTCCTCCTCCAGCTGATTTTCACACTCACTCCCTCGCTCCTCCTCCAGCTGATTTTCACTCACTACCTCGCTCCTCCGCCAGCTGATTTTCACTCTTCCTCCTCCAGCTGATTTTCACACTCACTCCTCCAGCTGATTTTCACACTCACTCCCCCACTCCTCCAGCTGTTTTTCACACTCGCTCACTCCTCCTCCAGCTAGTTTTCACACTCACTCCCTCAGTCCTCCTCCAGCTGATTTTCACTCACTCCCTCACTCCTCCAGCTGATTTTCACACTCACTCCCTCGCTCCTCCACCAGCTGATTTTCACCCTTCCTCCTCCAGCTGATTTTCACACTCACTCCTCCAGCTGATTTTCACTCACTCCCTCGCTCCTCCTCCAGCTGATTTTCACACTCACTCCTCCAGCTGATTTACACACTCACTCCCTCGCTCCTCCTCCAGCTGATTTTCACTCACGCCTTCACTCTTCCAGCTGATTTTCACACTCACTCCCTCACTCCTCCTCCAGCTAATTTTCACACTCACTCCCTCGCTCCTCCTCCAGCTGATTTTCACACTCACTCCCTCACTCCTCCAGCTGATTTTCACACTCACTCCCTCGCTCCTCCACCAGCTGATTTTCACTCTTCCTCCTCCAGCTGATTTTCACACTCGCTCCTCCAGCTGATTTTCACACTCACTCCCTCGCTCCTCCTCCAGCTGATTTTCACTCACTCCCTCACTCCTCCAGCTAATTTTCACACTCACTCGCTCCCTCGCTCCTCCTCCAGCTGATTTTCACACTCACTCCCTCACTCCTCCAGCTGATTTTCACACTCACTCCCTCACTCCTCCAACTAATTTTCACACTCACTCCCTCGCTCCTCCTCCAGCTGATTTTCACACTCACTCCCTCACTCCTCCTCCAGCTGCTTTTCACACTCACTCCCTCACTCCTCCAGCTTATTTTCACTCACTCCCTCACTCCTCCTCCAGCTAATATTCACACTCACTCCCTCGCTCCTCCTACAGCTTATTTTCACACTCTCCCTCACTCCTCCTCCAGCTGATTTTCACACTCACTCTCTCACTCCTCCTCCAGCTGATTTTCACACTCACTCCCTCGCTACTCCTCCAGCTGATTTTCACACTCACTCCCTCACTCCTCCAGCTGATTTTCACACTCACTCCCTCGCTCCTCCACATGCTGATTTTCACTCTTCCTCCTCCAGCTGATTTTCACACTCATTCTTCCAGATGATTTTCACACTCGCTCCCTCGCTCCTCCTCCAGCTGATTTTCACACTTACTCCCTCACTCCACCAGCTGATTTTCACACTCACTCCCACTCCTCCTCCAGCTAATTTTCACACACACTCGCTCCCTCGCTCCTCCTCCAACTGATTTTCACACTCACTCCCTCACTCCTCCAGCTGATTTTCACACTCACCCCCTCACTCCTCCAGCTAATTTTCACACTCACTCCCTCGCTCCTCCTCCAGCTGATTTTCACACTCGCTCCCTCACTCCTCCTCCAGCTAATTTTCACACTCACTCACTCCCTCGCTCCTCCTCCAACTGATTTTCACACTCACTCCCTCACTCCTCCAGCTGATTTTCACTCACTCCCTCACTCCTCCTCCAGCTGATTTTCACACTCACTCCTCCTCCAGCTGATTTTCACACACTCCCTCACTCATCCTCCAGCTGATTTTCACACTCACTCCCTCACTCCTCCTCCAGCTGATTTTCACACTCACTCCCTCACTCGTCCTCCAGCTGATTTTCACTCACTCCCTCGCTCCTCCTCCAGCTGATTTTCACACTCACTCCCTCACTCCTCCTCCAGCTGATTTTCACACTCACTCCCTCACTCCTCCTCCAGCTGATTTTCACACTCACTCCCTCACTCCTCCAGCTAATTTTCACACTCACTCGCTCCCTCGCTCCTCCTCCAGCTGATTTTCACACTCACTCCCTCACTCCTCCAGCTGATTTTCACACTCACTCCCTCACTCCTCCAACTAATTTTCACACTCACTCCCTCGCTCCTCCTCCAGCTGATTTTCACACTCACTCCCTCACTCCTCCTCCAGCTGATTTTCACACTCACTCCCCCCGCTGATTTTCACTCACTCCCTCACTCCTCCTCCAGCTAATTTTCACACTCACTCCCTCGCTCCTCCTACAGCTTATTTTCACACTCTCCCTCACTCCTCCTCCAGCTGATTTTCACACTCACTCTCTCACTCCTCCTCCAGCTGATTTTCACACTCACTCCCTCGCTACTCCTCCAGCTGATTTTCACACTCACTCCCTCCCTCCTCCAGCTGATTTTCACACTCACTCCCTCGCTCCTCCACCAGCTGATTTTCACTCTTCCTCCTCCAGCTGATTTTCACACTCACTCTTCCAGCTGATTTTTACACTCACTCTCTCGCTCTTCCTCCAGCTGATTTTCACACTCACTCCCTCACTCCACCAGCTGATTTTCAGACTCACTCCCTCACTCCTCCTCCAGCTAATTTTCACACACACGCGCTCCCTCGCTCCTCCTCCAACTGATTTTCACACTCCCTCCCTCACTCCTCCAGCTGATTTTCACACTCACCCCCTCACTCCTCCAGCTAATTTTCACTCACTCCCTCGCTCCTCCTCCAGCTGATTTTCTCGCTCACTCCCTCACTCCTCCTCCAGCTAATTTTCACACTCACTCACTCCCTCGCTCCTCCTCCAACTGATTTTCTCACTCACTCCCTCACTCCTCCAGCTGATTTTCACTTACTCCCTCACTCCTCCTCCAGCTGATTTTCACACTCACTCCCTCACTCCTCCTCAAGCTGATTTTCACTCACTCCCTCACTCCTCCTCCAGCTGATTTTCACACTCACTCCCTCAGCACTCCTCCTCCAGCTGATTTTCACACTCACTCCCTCAATCCTCCTCCAGCTGATTTTCACACTCACTCCCTCGCTCCCCCTGCAGCTGATTTTCACACTCACTCCCTCGCTCCTCCTCCAGCTGATTTTCACACTCACTCCCTCACTCCTCCAGCTGATTTTCACACTCACTCCCTCGCTCCTCCACCAGCTGATTTTCACTCTTCCTCCTCCAGCTGATTTTCACACTCACTCCTCCAGCTGATTTTCACACACTCCCTCGCTCCTCCTCCAGCTGATTTTCACACTCACTCCCTCACTCCACCAGCTGATTTTCACACACTCCCTCGCTCCTCCTCCAGCTAATTTTCACACTCACTCGCTCCCTCGCTCCTCCTCCAGCTGATTTTCACACTCACTCCCTCACTCCTCCAGCTGATTTTCACACTCACTCCCTCACTCCGCCTCCAGCTAATTTTCACACTCACTCCCTCGCTCCTCCTCCAGCCGATTTTCACACTCACTCCCTCACTCCTCCTCCAGCTGATTTTCACACTCACTCCCTCACTCCTCCAGCTGATTTTCACACTCACTCCCTCACTCCTCCTCCAGCTAATTTTCACACTCACTCCCTCGCTCCTCCTCCAGATAATTTTCACTCACTCCCTCGCTCCTCCTCCAGCTGATTTTCACACTCGCTCCCTCCTCCAGCTGTTTTTCACACTCACTCCCTCCCTCCTCCTTCAGCTAATTTTCACTCACTCCCTCGCTCCTCCTCCAGCTGATTTTCACACTCACTCCCTCACTCCTCCTCCAGCTGATTTTCACACTCACTCCCTCACTCCTCCAGCTGATTTTCACACTCACCCCCTCACTCCTCCCCAGCTAATTTTCACTCTCACTCCCTCACTCCTCCACCAGCTGATTTTCACTCTTCCTCCTCCAGCTGATTTTCACACTCATTCTTCCAGCTGATTTTCACACTCGCTCCCTCGCTCCTCCTCCAGCTGATTTTCACACTTACTCCCTCACTCCACCAGCTGATTTTCACACTCACTCCCACTCCTCCTCCAGCTAATTTTCACACACACTCGCTCCCTCGCTCCTCCTCCAACTGATTTTCACACTCACTCCCTCACTCCTCCAGCTGATTTTCACACTCACCCCCTCACTCCTCCAGCTAATTTTCACACTCACTCCCTCGCTCCTCCTCCAGCTGATTTTCACACTCGCTCCCTCACTCCTCCTCCAGCTAATTTTCACTCACTCCCTCACTCCTCCTCCAGCTGATTTTCACACTCACTCCCTCACTCCTCCTCCAGCTGATTTTCACACACTCCCTCACTCCTCCTCCAGCTGATTTTCACACTCACTCCCTCACTCCTCCTCCAGCTGATTTTCACACTCACTCCCTCACTCGTCCTCCAGCTGATTTTCACTCACACCCTCGCTCCTCCTCCAGCTGATTTTCACACTCACTCCCTCACTCCTCCTCCAGCTGATTTTCACACTCACTCCCTCACTCCTCCTCCAGCTGATTTTCACACTCACTCCCTCACTCCTCCAGCTAATTTTCACACTCACTCGCTCCCTCGCTCCTCCTCCAGCTGATTTTCACACTCACTCCCTCACTCCTCCAGCTGATTTTCACACTCACTCCCTCACTCCTCCAACTAATTTTTACACTCACTCCCTCGCTCCTCCTCCAGCTGATTTTCACACTCACTCCCTCACTCCTCCTCCAGCTGATTTTCACACTCACTCCCCCCGCTGATGTTCACTCACTCCCTCACTCCTCCTCCAGCTAATTTTCACTCACTCCCTCGCTCCTCCTACAGCTTATTTTCACACTCTCCCTCACTCCTCCTCCAGCTGATTTTCACACTCACTCTCTCACTCCTCCTCCAGCTGATTTTCACACTCACTCCCTCGCTACTTCTCCAGCTGATTTTCACACTCACTCCCTCCCTCCTCCAGCTGATTTTCACACTCACTCCCTCGCTCCTCCACCAGCTGATTTTCACTCTTCCTCCTCCAGCTGATTTTCACACTCACTCTTCCAGCTGATTTTTACACTCACTCTCTCGCTCTTCCTCCAGCTGATTTTCACACTCACTCCCTCACTCCACCAGCTGATTTTCACACTCACTCCCTCACTCCTCCTCCAGCTAATTTTCACACACACGCGCTCCCTCGCTCCTCCTCCAACTGATTTTCACACTCCCTCCCTCACTCCTCCAGCTGATTTTCACACTCTCCCCCTCACTCCTCCAGCTAATTTTCACTCACTCCCTCGCTCCTCCTCCAGCTGATTTTCACGCTCACTCCCTCACTCCTCCTCCAGCTAATTTTCACACTCACTCACTCCCTCGCTCCTCCTCCAACTGATTTTCTCACTCACTCCCTCACTCCTCCAGCTGATTTTCACTTACTCCCTCACTCCTCCTCCAGCTGATTTTCACACTCACTCCCTCACTCCTCCTCAAGCTGATTTTCACTCACTCCCTCACTCCTCCTCCAGCTGATTTTCACACTCACTCCCTCTCTCCTCCTCCAGCTGATTTTCACACTCACTCCCTCAATCCTCCTCCAGCTGATTTTCACACTCACTCCCTCGTTCCTCCTGCAGCTGATTTTCACACTCACTCCCTCGCTCCACCTCCAGCTGATTTTCACACTCACTCCCTCACTCCTCCAGCTGATTTTCGCACTCACTCCCTCGCTCCTCCACCAGCTGATTTTCACTCTTCCTCCTCCAGCTGATTTTCACACTCACTCCTCCAGCTGATTTTCACACACTCCCTCGCTCCTCCTCCAGCTGATTTTCACACTCACTCCCTCACTCCACCAGCTGATTTTCACACACTCCCTCGCTCCTCCTCCAGCTAATTTTCACACTCACTCGCTCCCTCGCTCCTCCTCCAGCTGATTTTCACACTCACTCCCTCACTCCTCCAGCTGATTTTCACTCACTCCCTCACTCCGCCTCCAGCTAATTTTCACACTCACTCCCTCGCTCCTCCTCCAGCCGATTTTCACACTCACTCCCTCACTCCTCCTCCAGCTGATTTTCACACTCACTCCCTCACTCCTCCAGCTGATTTTCACACTCACTCCCTCACTCCTCCTCCAGCTAATTTTCACACTCACTCCCTCGCTCCTCCTCCAGATAATTTTCACTCACTCCCTCGCTCCTCCTCCAGCTGATTTTCACACTCGCTCCCTCCTCCAGCTGTTTTTCACACTCACTCCCTCCCCCCTCCTTCAGCTAATTTTCACTCACTCCCTCGCTCCTCCTCCAGCTGATTTTCACACTCACTCCCTCACTCCTCCTCCAGCTGATTTTCACACTCACTCCCTCACTCCTCCAGCTGATTTTCACACTCACTCCCTCACTCCTCCCCAGCTAATTTTCACTCTCACTCCCTCACTCCTCCTCCAGCTGATTTTCACACTCACTCCCTCGCTCCTCCTCCATCTGATTTTCACACTCACTCCCTCACTCCTCCAGCTGATTTTCACACTCACTCCCTCGCTCCTCCTCCAGCTGATTTTCACACTCACTCCCTCGCTCCTCCTCCAGCTGATTTTCACACTCACTCCCTCGCTCCTCCTCCAGCTGATTTTCACACTCACTCCGTCACTCCTCCTCCAGCTGATTTTCACACTCGCTCCTCCCCCAGCTGATTTTCACTCACTCCCTCGCTCCTCCTCCAGCTGATTTTCACTCCCTCCCTCACTCCTCCTCCAGCTGATTTTCACACTCACTCCCTCGCTCCTCCTCCAGCTGATTTTCACTCACTCCCTCGCTCCTCCTCCAGCTGATTTTCACACTCACTCCCTCACTCCTCCAGCTGATTTTCACACTCACTCCCTCGCTCCTCGACCAGCTGATTTTCACTCTTCCTCCTCCAGCTGATTTTCACACTCATTCTTCCAGCTGATTTTCACTCACTCCCTCGCTCCTCCTCCAGCTGATTTTCACTTACTCCCTCACTCCTCCTCCAGCTGATTTTCACACTCACTCCCTCACTCCTCCTCAAGCTGATTTTCACTCACTCCCTCACTCCTCCTCCAGCTGATTTTCACACTCACTCCCTCACTCCTCCTCCAGCTGATTTTCACACTCACTCCCTCAATCCTCCTCCAGCTGATTTTCACACTCACTCCCTCGCTCCTCCTGCAGCTGATTTTCACACTCACTCCCTCGCTCCTCCTCCAGCTGATTTTCACACTCACTCCCTCACTCCTCCAGCTGATTTTCACACTCACTCCCTCGCTCCTCCACCAGCTGATTTTCACTCTTCCTCCTCCAGCTGATTTTCACACTCACTCCTCCAGCTGATTTTCACACACTCCCTCGCTCCTCCTCCAGCTGATTTTCACACTCACTCCCTCACTCCTCCTCCAGCTGATTTTCACACTCACTCCCTCACTCCTCCAGCTGATTTTCACACTCACTCCCTCACTCCTCCCCAGCTAATTTTCACTCTCACTCCCTCACTCCTCCTCCAGCTGATTTTCACACTCACTCCCTCGCTCCTCCTCCATCTGATTTTCACACTCACTCCCTCACTCCTCCAGCTGATTTTCACACTCACTCCCTCGCTCCTCCTCCAGCTGATTTTCACACTCACACCCTCACTCCTCCAGCTGATTTTCACTCACTCCCTCACTCCTCCTCCAGCTGATTTTCACACTCACTCCCTCGCTCCTCCTCCAGCTGATTTTCACACTCACTCCCTCACTCCTCCAGCTGATTTTCACACTCACTCCCTCGCTCCTCCACCAGCTGATTTTCACTCTTCCTCCTCCAGCTGATTTTCACTCACTCCCTCGCTCCTCCTCCGGCTGATTTTCACACTCACTCCCTCGCTCCTCCTCCAGCTGATTTTCACACTCACTCCCTCACTCCTCCAGCTGATTTTCACACTCACTCCCTCGCTCCTCCTCCAGCTGTTTTTCACACTCACTCCCTCACTCCTCCAGCTGATTTTCACTCACTCCCTCACTCCTCCTCCAGCTGATTTTCACACTCACTCCCTCGCTCCTCCTCCAGCTGATTTTCACACTCACTCCCTCACTCCTCCTCCAGCTGATTTTCACACTCACTCCCTCACTCCTCCTTCAGCTAATTTTCACACTCACTCCCTCGCTCCTCCTCCAGCTGATTTTCACACTCTCCCTCACTCCTCCTCCAGCTGATTTTCACACTCACTCCCTCACTCCTCCAGCTGATTTTCACACTCACTCCCTCACTCCTCCTCCGCTAATTTTCACTCTCACTCCCTCACTCCTCCTCCAGCTGATTTTCACACTCACTCCCTCGCTCCTCCTCCAGCTGAGTTTCACACTCACTCCTCCTCCAGCTGATTTTCACACTCACCCCCTCGCTCCTCCTCCAGCTGATTTTCACACTCACTCCCTCGCTCCTCCTCCAGCTGATTTTCACACTCACTCCCTCACTCCTCCTCCAGCTGATTTTCACACTCGCTCCTCCCCCAGCTGATTTTCACTCACTCCCTCGCTCCTCCTCCAGCTGATTTTCACTCATTCCCTCACTCCTCCTCCAGCTGATTTTCACACTCACTCCCTCGCTCCTCCCCCAGCTGATTTTCACACTCACTCCCTCGCTCCTCCTCCAGCTGATTTTCACACTCGCTCCCTCCTCCAGCTGATTTTCACACTCACTCCCTCACTCCTCCTTCAGCTAATTTTCACACTCACTCCCTCGCTCCTCCTCCAGCTGATTTTCACACTCACTCCCTCACTCCTCCTCCAGCTGATTTTCACACTCACTCCCTCACTCCTCCAGCCGATTTTCACACTCACTCCCTCGCTCCTCCTCCAGCTGATTTTCAACACTCCGTCGCTCCTACTCCAGCTGATTTTCACACTCACTCCCTCACTCCACCAGCTGATTTTCACACTCACTCCCTCACTCCTCCTCCAGCTAATTTTCACTCACTCGCTCCCTCGCTCCTCCTCCAGCTGATTTTCACACTCACTCCCCCAGCTGATTTTCACACTCACTCCCTCACTCCTCCTCCAGCTAATTTTCACACTCACTCCCTCGCTCCTCCTCCAGCTGATTTTCACACTCACTCCCTCATTCCACCAGCTGATTTTCACACTCAGTCCCTCACTCCTCCTCCAGCTAATTTTCACACTCACTCGCTCCCTCGCTCCTCCTCCAGCTGATTTTCACACTCACTCCCTCACTCCTCCAGCTGATTTTCACACTCACTCCCTCACTCCTCCAGCTAACTTTCACACTCACTCCCCTGCTCCTCCTCCAGCTGATTTTCACACTCACTCCCTCACTCCTCCTCCAGCTGATTTTCACACTCACTCCCTCACTCCTCCTTCAGCTAATTTTCACACACTCCCTCGCTCCTCCTGCAGCTGATTTTCACACTCTCTCCCTAACTCCTCCTCCAGCTGATTTTCACACTCACTCCCTCACTCCTCCAGCTGATTTTCACACTCACTCCCTCACTCCTCCTCCGCTAATTTTCACTCTCACTCCCTCACTCCTCCTCCAGCTGATTTTCACACTCACTCCCTCGCTCCTCCTCCAGCTGAGTTTCACACTCACTCCCTCACTCCTCCTCCAGCTGATTTTCACACTCACCCCCTCGCTCCTCCTCCAGCTGATTTTCACACTCACTCCCTCGCTCCTCCTCCTGCTGATTTTCACACTCACTCCCTCACTCCTCCTCCAGCTGATTTTCGCACTCGCTCCTCCCCCAGCTGATTTTCACACTCACTCCCTCACTCCTCCTCCAGCTGATTTTCACTCACTCCCTCACTCCTCCTCCTGCTGATTTTCACACTCACTCCCTCGCTCCTCCTCCAGCTGATTTTCACACTCACTCCCTCGCTCCTCCTCCAGCTGATTTTCACACTCGCTCCCTCCTCCAGCTGATTTTCACACTCACTCCCTCACTCCTCCTTCAGCTAATTTTCACACTCACTCCCTCGCTCCTCCTCCAGCTGATTTTCACACTCACACCCTCACTCCTCCTCCAGCTGATTTTCACACTCACTCCCTCACTCCTCCAGCTGACTTTCACACTCACTCCCTCACTCCTCCTCCAGCTAATTTTCACACTCACTCCCTCACTCCTCCTCCAGCTGATTTTCACACTCACTCCCTCGCTCCTCCTCCAGCTGATTTTCACACACTCCCTCGCTACTCCTCCAGCTAATTTTCACACTCACTCCCTCGCTCCTCCTCCAGCTGATTTTCACACTCACTCCCTCACTCCTCCTCCAGCTGATTTTCACACTCACTCCCTCACTCCTCCAGCTGATTTTCACACTCACTCCCTCACTCCTCCTCCAGCTAATTTTCACACTCACTCCCTCGCTCCTCCTCCAGCTAATTTTCACACTCACTCCCTCGCTCCTCCTCCAGCTGATTTTCACACTCGCTCCCTCCTCCAGCTGATTTTCACTCACTCCCTCCCTCCTCCTTCAGCTAATTTTCACACTCCCTCGCTCCTCCTCCAGCTGATTTTCACTCACTCCCTCACTCCTCCAGCTGATTTTCACACTCACTCCCTCACTCCTCCAGCTAATTTTCACTCTCACTCCTCCTCCAGCTGATTTTCACACTCACTCCCTCGCTCCTCCTCCAGCTGATTTTCACACTCACTCCCTCACTCCTCCTCCAGCTGATTTTCACACTCACTCCCTCGCTCCTCCTCCAGCTGATTTTCACTCACTCCGTCGCTCATCCTCCAGCTGATTTTCACACTCACTCCCTCACTCCTCCTCCAGCTGATTTTCACACTCGCTCCTCCCCCAGCTGATTCTCACTCACTCCCTCGCTCCTCCTCCAGCTGATTTTCACTCACTCCCTCACTCCTCCTCCAGCTGATTTTCACACTCACTCCCTCGCTCCTCCTCCAGCTGATTTTCACACTCACTCCCTCGCTCCTCCACAAGCTGATTTTCACACTCGCTCCCTCCTCCAGCTGATTTTCACACTCACTCCCTCACTCCTCCTTCAGCTAATTTTCACACTCACTCCCTCGCTCCTCCTCCAGCTGATTTTCACACTCACTCCCTCACTCCTCCTCCAGCTGATTCTCACACTCGCTCCCTCACTCCTCCAGCTGATTTTCACACTCACTCCCTCACTCCTCCTCCAGCTAATTTTCACACTCACTCCCTCACTCCACCTCCAGCTGATTTTCACACTCACTCCCTCGCTCCTCCTCCAGCTGATTTTCACACTCACTCCCTCACTCCTCCTCCAGCTGATTTTCACTCACTCCCTCACTCCTCCAGCTGATTTTCACACTCACTCCCTCACTCCTCCTCCAGCTAATTTTCACACTCACTCCCTCACTCCTCCTCCAGCTGATTTTCACACTCACTCCCTCGCTCCTCCTCCAGCTGATTTTCACACTCACTCCCTCACTCCTCCTCCAGCTGATTTTCACACTCACTCGCTCGCTCCTCCTCCAGCTGATTTTCACACTCACTCCCTCGCTCCCCCT
Source organism: Scyliorhinus torazame (assembly GCF_047496885.1). NCBI lineage: Eukaryota > Metazoa > Chordata > Chondrichthyes > Carcharhiniformes > Scyliorhinidae > Scyliorhinus > Scyliorhinus torazame. The sequence goes on along the minus strand of NW_027308673.1, from coordinate 26,607 downwards.
CCAGCTGATTTTCACACTCACTCCCTCACTCCTCCAGCTGATTTTCACACTCACTCCCTCACTCCTCCAGCTAACTTTCACACTCACACCCTCACTCCTCCTCCAGCTGATTTTCACACTCACTCCCTCACTCCTCCAGCTGATTTTCACACTCACTCCCTCGCTCCTCCTTCAGCTGATTTTCACACTCACTCCCTCACTCCTCCTCCAGCTGATTTTCACTCACTCCCTCACTCCTCCTCCAGCTGATTTTCACACTCACTCCTCCAGCTGATTTTCGCACTCACTCCCTCGCTCCTCCTCCAGCTGATTTTCACACTCACTCCTCCAGCTGATTTTCGCACTCACTCCACCAGCTGATTTTCGCACTCACTCCCTCGCTCCTCCTCCAGCTGATTTTCACACTCACTCCTCCAGCTGATTTTCACACTCACTCCCTCACTCCTCCTCCAGCTAATTTTCACACTCACTCCCTCGCTCCTCCACCAGCTGATTTTCACACTTCCTCCTCCAGCTGATTTTCACACTCACTCCTCCAGCTGATTTTCACTCACTCCCTCGCTCCTCCTCCAGCTGATTTTCACTCACTCCCTCACTGCACCAGCTGATTTTCACACTCACTCCCTCACTCCTCCTCCAGCTAATTTTCACACTCACTCGCTCCCTCGCTACTCCTCCAGCTGATTTTCACACTCACTCCCTCACTCCTGCAGCTGATTTTCACACTCACTGCCTCGCTCCTCCGCCAGCTGATTTTCACTCTTCCTCCTCCAGCTGATTTTCACACTCACTCCTCCAGCTGATTTTCACACTCACTCCCTCACTCCTCCAGCTAATTTTCACACTCGCTCACTCCTCCTCCAGCTAGTTTTCACACTCACTCACTCCCTCGCTCTTCCTCCAGCTGATTTTCACTCACGCCCTCACTCCTCCAGCTGATTTTCACACTCACTCCCTCGCTCCTCCTCCAGCTGATTTTCACACTCACTCCCTCACTCCTCCAGCTGATTTTCACACTCACTCCCTCGCTCCTCCACCAGCTGATTTTCACTCTTCCTCCTCCAGCTGATTTTCACACTCACTCCTCCAGCTGATTTTCACACTCACTCCCTCGCTCCTCCTCCAGCTGATTTTCACACTCACTCCCTCACTCCACCTCCAGCTGATTTTCACACTCACTCACTCCCTCGCTCTTCCTCCAGCTGATTTTCACACTCACTCCCTCACTCCTCCAGCTGATTTTCACACTCACTCCCTCGCTCCTCCTTCAGCTGATTTTCACACTCACTCCCTCACTCCTCCTCCAGCTGATTTTCACACTCACTCCCTCACTACTCCTCCAGCTGATTTTCACACTCACTCCCTCGCTCCTCCACCAGCTGATTTTCACACTTCCTCCTCCAGCTGATTTTCACACTCACTCCTCCAGCTGATTTTCACTCACTCCCTCGCTCCTCCTCCAGCTGATTTTCACACTCACTCCCTCACTCCACCAGCTGATTTTCACTCACTCCCTCACTCCTCCTCCAGCTAATTTTCACACTCACTCGCTCCCTCGCTCCTCCTCCAGCTGATTTTCACACTCACTCCCTCACTCCCCCAGCTGATTTTCACACTCACTCCCTCACTCCTCAAGCTGATTTTCACTCACTCCTCCTCCAGCTAATTTTCACACTCACTCCCTCGCTCCTCCACCAGCTGATTTTCACACTTCCTCCTCCAGCTGATTTTCACACTCACTCCTCCAGCTGATTTTCACTCACTCCCTCGCTCCTCCTCCAGCTGATTTTCACTCACTCCCTCACTGCACCAGCTGATTTTCACACTCACTCCCTCACTCCTCCTCCAGCTAATTTTCACACTCACTCGCTCCCTCGCTACTCCTCCAGCTGATTTTCACACTCACTCCCTCACTCCTCCAGCTGATTTTCACACTCACTGCCTCGCTCCTCCGCCAGCTGATTTTCACTCTTCCTCCTCCAGCTGATTTTCACACTCACTCCTCCAGCTGATTTTCACACTCACTCCCTCACTCCTCCAGCTAATTTTCACACTCGCTCACTCCTCCTCCAGCTAGTTTTCACACTCACTCACTCCCTCGCTCTTCCTCCAGCTGATTTTCACTCACGCCCTCACTCCTCCAGCTGATTTTCACACTCACTCCCTCGCTCCTCCTCCAGCTGATTTTCACACTCACTCCCTCACTCCTCCAGCTGATTTTCACACTCACTCCCTCGCTCCTCCACCAGCTGATTTTCACTCTTCCTCCTCCAGCTGATTTTCACACTCACTCCTCCAGCTGATTTTCACACTCACTCCCTCGCTCCTCCTCCAGCTGATTTTCACAGTCACTCCCTCACTCCACCTCCAGCTGATTTTCACACTCACTCACTCCCTCGCTCTTCCTCCAGCTGATTTTCACACTCACTCCCTCACTCCTCCAGCTGATTTTCACACTCACTCCCTCGCTCCTCCTTCAGCTGATTTTCACACTCACTCCCTCACTCCTCCTCCAGCTGTTTTTCACACTCACTCCCTCACTCCTCCTCCAGCTGATTTTCACACTCACTCCTCCAGCTGATTTTCACTCACTCCCTCGCTCCTCCTCCAGCTGATTTTCACACTCACTCCCTCACTCCACCAGCTGATTTTCACTCACTCCCTCACTCCTCCTCCAGCTAATTTTCACACTCACTCCCTCACTCCTCCAGCTGATTTTCACACTCACTCCCTCGCTCCTCCTCCAGCTGATTTTCACACTCACTCCCTCACTCCACCAGCTGATTTTCACTCACTCCCTCACTCCTCCTCCAGCTAATTTTCACACTCACTCGCTCCCTCGCTCCTCCTCCAGCTGATTTTCACACTCACTCCCTCACTCCCCCAGCTGATTTTCACACTCACTCCCTCACTCCTCAAGCTGATTTTCACTCACTCCTCCTCCAGCTGATTTTCACTCACTCCCTCGCTCCTCCTCCAGCTGATTTTCACACTCTCCCTCACTCCTCCTCCAGCTGATTTTCACACTCACTCCCTCACTACTCCTCCAGCTGATTTTCACACTCACTCCCTCGCTCCTCCACCAGCTGATTTTCACACTTCCTCCTCCAGCTGATTTTCACACTCACTCCTCCAGCTGATTTTCACTCACTCCCTCGCTCCTCCTCCAGCTGATTTTCACACTCACTCCCTCACTCCACCAGCTGATTTTCACTCACTCCCTCACTCCTCCTCCAGCTAATTTTCACACTCACTCGCTCCCTCGCTCCTCCTCCAGCTGATTTTCACACTCACTCCCTCACTCCCCCAGCTGATTTTCACACTCACTCCCTCACTCCTCAAGCTGATTTTCACTCACTCCTCCTCCAGCTAATTTTCACACTCACTCCCTCGCTCCTCCACCAGCTGATTTTCACACTTCCTCCTCCAGCTGATTTTCACACTCACTCCTCCAGCTGATTTTCACTCACTCCCTCGCTCCTCCTCCAGCTGATTTTCACTCACTCCCTCACTGCACCAGCTGATTTTCACACTCACTCCCTCACTCCTCCTCCAGCTAATTTTCACACTCACTCGCTCCCTCGCTACTCCTCCAGCTGATTTTCACACTCACTCCCTCACTCCTCCAGCTGATTTTCACACTCACTGCCTCGCTCCTCCGCCAGCTGATTTTCACTCTTCCTCCTCCAGCTGATTTTCACACTCACTCCTCCAGCTGATTTTCACACTCACTCCCTCACTCCTCCAGCTAATTTTCACACTCGCTCACTCCTCCTCCAGCTAGTTTTCACACTCACTCACTCCCTCGCTCTTCCTCCAGCTGATTTTCACTCACGCCCTCACTCCTCCAGCTGATTTTCACACTCACTCCCTCGCTCCTCCTCCAGCTGATTTTCACACTCACTCCCTCACTCCTCCAGCTGATTTTCACACTCACTCCCTCGCTCCTCCACCAGCTGATTTTCACTCTTCCTCCTCCAGCTGATTTTCACACTCACTCCTCCAGCTGATTTTCACACTCACTCCCTCGCTCCTCCTCCAGCTGATTTTCACAGTCACTCCCTCACTCCACCTCCAGCTGATTTTCACACTCACTCACTCCCTCGCTCTTCCTCCAGCTGATTTTCACACTCACTCCCTCACTCCTCCAGCTGATTTTCACACACACTCCCTCGCTCCTCCTTCAGCTGATTTTCACACTCACTCCCTCACTCCTCCTCCAGCTGATTTTCACACTCACTCCCTCACTCCTCCTCCAGCTGATTTTCACACTCACTCCTCCAGCTGATTTTCACTCACTCCCTCGCTCCTCCTCCAGCTGATTTTCACACTCACTCCCTCACTCCACCAGCTGATTTTCACTCACTCCCTCACTCCTCCTCCAGCTAATTTTCACACTCACTCGCTCCCTCGCTCCTCCTCCAGCTGATTTTCACACTCACTCCCTCACTCCCCCAGCTGATTTTCACACTCACTCCCTCACTCCTCAAGCTGATTTTCACTCACTCCTCCTCCAGCTGATTTTCACTCACTCCCTCGCTCCTCCTCCAGCTGATTTTCACACTCTCCCTCACTCCTCCTCCAGCTGATTTTCACACTCACTCCCTCACTCCTCCTCCAGCTGATTTTCACTCACTCCCTCACTCCTCCTCCAGCTGATTTTCACTCACTCCCTCACTCCTCCTCCAGCTGATTTTCACACTCACTCCCTCACTCCTCCTCCAGCTGATTTTCACTCACTCCCTCACTCCTCCTGCAGCTGATTTTCACACTCACTCCCTCACTCGTCCTCCAGCTGATTTTCACTCACTCCCTCACTCCTCCTCCAGCTGATTTTCACACTCACTCCCTCGCTCCTCCTCCAGCTGATTTTCACTCACTACCTCGCTCCTCCGCCAGCTGATTTTCACTCTTCCTCCTCCAGCTGATTTTCACACTCACTCCTCCAGCTGATTTTCACACTCACTCCCCCACTCCTCCAGCTGATTTTCACACTCGCTCACTCCTCCTCCAGCTAGTTTTCACACTCACTCCCTCAGTCCTCCTCCAGCTGATTTTCACTCACTCCCTCACTCCTCCAGCTGATTTTCACACTCACTCCCTCGCTCCTCCACCAGCTGATTTTCACCCTTCCTCCTCCAGCTGATTTTCACACTCACTCCTCCAGCTGATTTTCACTCACTCCCTCGCTCCTCCTCCAGCTGATTTTCACACTCACTCCTCCAGCTGATTTACACACTCACTCCCTCGCTCCTCCTCCAGCTGATTTTCACTCACGCCTTCACTCTTCCAGCTGATTTTCACACTCACTCCCTCACTCCTCCTCCAGCTAATTTTCACACTCACTCCCTCGCTCCTCCTCCAGCTGATTTTCACACTCACTCCCTCACTCCTCCAGCTGATTTTCACACTCACTCCCTCGCTCCTCCACCAGCTGATTTTCACTCTTCCTCCTCCAGCTGATTTTCACACTCGCTCCTCCAGCTGATTTTCACACTCACTCCCTCGCTCCTCCTCCAGCTGATTTTCACTCACTCCCTCACTCCTCCAGCTAATTTTCACACTCACTCGCTCCCTCGCTCCTCCTCCAGCTGATTTTCACACTCACTCCCTCACTCCTCCAGCTGATTTTCACACTCACTCCCTCACTCCTCCAACTAATTTTCACACTCACTCCCTCGCTCCTCCTCCAGCTGATTTTCACACTCACTCCCTCACTCCTCCTCCAGCTGCTTTTCACACTCACTCCCTCACTCCTCCAGCTTATTTTCACTCACTCCCTCACTCCTCCTCCAGCTAATATTCACACTCACTCCCTCGCTCCTCCTACAGCTTATTTTCACACTCTCCCTCACTCCTCCTCCAGCTGATTTTCACACTCACTCTCTCACTCCTCCTCCAGCTGATTTTCACACTCACTCCCTCGCTACTCCTCCAGCTGATTTTCACACTCACTCCCTCACTCCTCCAGCTGATTTTCACACTCACTCCCTCGCTCCTCCACATGCTGATTTTCACTCTTCCTCCTCCAGCTGATTTTCACACTCATTCTTCCAGATGATTTTCACACTCGCTCCCTCGCTCCTCCTCCAGCTGATTTTCACACTTACTCCCTCACTCCACCAGCTGATTTTCACACTCACTCCCACTCCTCCTCCAGCTAATTTTCACACACACTCGCTCCCTCGCTCCTCCTCCAACTGATTTTCACACTCACTCCCTCACTCCTCCAGCTGATTTTCACACTCACCCCCTCACTCCTCCAGCTAATTTTCACACTCACTCCCTCGCTCCTCCTCCAGCTGATTTTCACACTCGCTCCCTCACTCCTCCTCCAGCTAATTTTCACACTCACTCACTCCCTCGCTCCTCCTCCAACTGATTTTCACACTCACTCCCTCACTCCTCCAGCTGATTTTCACTCACTCCCTCACTCCTCCTCCAGCTGATTTTCACACTCACTCCTCCTCCAGCTGATTTTCACACACTCCCTCACTCATCCTCCAGCTGATTTTCACACTCACTCCCTCACTCCTCCTCCAGCTGATTTTCACACTCACTCCCTCACTCGTCCTCCAGCTGATTTTCACTCACTCCCTCGCTCCTCCTCCAGCTGATTTTCACACTCACTCCCTCACTCCTCCTCCAGCTGATTTTCACACTCACTCCCTCACTCCTCCTCCAGCTGATTTTCACACTCACTCCCTCACTCCTCCAGCTAATTTTCACACTCACTCGCTCCCTCGCTCCTCCTCCAGCTGATTTTCACACTCACTCCCTCACTCCTCCAGCTGATTTTCACACTCACTCCCTCACTCCTCCAACTAATTTTCACACTCACTCCCTCGCTCCTCCTCCAGCTGATTTTCACACTCACTCCCTCACTCCTCCTCCAGCTGATTTTCACACTCACTCCCCCCGCTGATTTTCACTCACTCCCTCACTCCTCCTCCAGCTAATTTTCACACTCACTCCCTCGCTCCTCCTACAGCTTATTTTCACACTCTCCCTCACTCCTCCTCCAGCTGATTTTCACACTCACTCTCTCACTCCTCCTCCAGCTGATTTTCACACTCACTCCCTCGCTACTCCTCCAGCTGATTTTCACACTCACTCCCTCCCTCCTCCAGCTGATTTTCACACTCACTCCCTCGCTCCTCCACCAGCTGATTTTCACTCTTCCTCCTCCAGCTGATTTTCACACTCACTCTTCCAGCTGATTTTTACACTCACTCTCTCGCTCTTCCTCCAGCTGATTTTCACACTCACTCCCTCACTCCACCAGCTGATTTTCAGACTCACTCCCTCACTCCTCCTCCAGCTAATTTTCACACACACGCGCTCCCTCGCTCCTCCTCCAACTGATTTTCACACTCCCTCCCTCACTCCTCCAGCTGATTTTCACACTCACCCCCTCACTCCTCCAGCTAATTTTCACTCACTCCCTCGCTCCTCCTCCAGCTGATTTTCTCGCTCACTCCCTCACTCCTCCTCCAGCTAATTTTCACACTCACTCACTCCCTCGCTCCTCCTCCAACTGATTTTCTCACTCACTCCCTCACTCCTCCAGCTGATTTTCACTTACTCCCTCACTCCTCCTCCAGCTGATTTTCACACTCACTCCCTCACTCCTCCTCAAGCTGATTTTCACTCACTCCCTCACTCCTCCTCCAGCTGATTTTCACACTCACTCCCTCAGCACTCCTCCTCCAGCTGATTTTCACACTCACTCCCTCAATCCTCCTCCAGCTGATTTTCACACTCACTCCCTCGCTCCCCCTGCAGCTGATTTTCACACTCACTCCCTCGCTCCTCCTCCAGCTGATTTTCACACTCACTCCCTCACTCCTCCAGCTGATTTTCACACTCACTCCCTCGCTCCTCCACCAGCTGATTTTCACTCTTCCTCCTCCAGCTGATTTTCACACTCACTCCTCCAGCTGATTTTCACACACTCCCTCGCTCCTCCTCCAGCTGATTTTCACACTCACTCCCTCACTCCACCAGCTGATTTTCACACACTCCCTCGCTCCTCCTCCAGCTAATTTTCACACTCACTCGCTCCCTCGCTCCTCCTCCAGCTGATTTTCACACTCACTCCCTCACTCCTCCAGCTGATTTTCACACTCACTCCCTCACTCCGCCTCCAGCTAATTTTCACACTCACTCCCTCGCTCCTCCTCCAGCCGATTTTCACACTCACTCCCTCACTCCTCCTCCAGCTGATTTTCACACTCACTCCCTCACTCCTCCAGCTGATTTTCACACTCACTCCCTCACTCCTCCTCCAGCTAATTTTCACACTCACTCCCTCGCTCCTCCTCCAGATAATTTTCACTCACTCCCTCGCTCCTCCTCCAGCTGATTTTCACACTCGCTCCCTCCTCCAGCTGTTTTTCACACTCACTCCCTCCCTCCTCCTTCAGCTAATTTTCACTCACTCCCTCGCTCCTCCTCCAGCTGATTTTCACACTCACTCCCTCACTCCTCCTCCAGCTGATTTTCACACTCACTCCCTCACTCCTCCAGCTGATTTTCACACTCACCCCCTCACTCCTCCCCAGCTAATTTTCACTCTCACTCCCTCACTCCTCCACCAGCTGATTTTCACTCTTCCTCCTCCAGCTGATTTTCACACTCATTCTTCCAGCTGATTTTCACACTCGCTCCCTCGCTCCTCCTCCAGCTGATTTTCACACTTACTCCCTCACTCCACCAGCTGATTTTCACACTCACTCCCACTCCTCCTCCAGCTAATTTTCACACACACTCGCTCCCTCGCTCCTCCTCCAACGGATTTTCACACTCACTCCCTCACTCCTCCAGCTGATTTTCACACTCACCCCCTCACTCCTCCAGCTAATTTTCACACTCACTCCCTCGCTCCTCCTCCAGCTGATTTTCACACTCGCTCCCTCACTCCTCCTCCAGCTAATTTTCACTCACTCCCTCACTCCTCCTCCAGCTGATTTTCACACTCACTCCCTCACTCCTCCTCCAGCTGATTTTCACACACTCCCTCACTCCTCCTCCAGCTGATTTTCACACTCACTCCCTCACTCCTCCTCCAGCTGATTTTCACACTCACTCCCTCACTCGTCCTCCAGCTGATTTTCACTCACACCCTCGCTCCTCCTCCAGCTGATTTTCACACTCACTCCCTCACTCCTCCTCCAGCTGATTTTCACACTCACTCCCTCACTCCTCCTCCAGCTGATTTTCACACTCACTCCCTCACTCCTCCAGCTAATTTTCACACTCACTCGCTCCCTCGCTCCTCCTCCAGCTGATTTTCACACTCACTCCCTCACTCCTCCAGCTGATTTTCACACTCACTCCCTCACTCCTCCTCCAGCTGATTTTCACACTCACTCCCCCCGCTGATGTTCACTCACTCCCTCACTCCTCCTCCAGCTAATTTTCACTCACTCCCTCGCTCCTCCTACAGCTTATTTTCACACTCTCCCTCACTCCTCCTCCAGCTGATTTTCACACTCACTCTCTCACTCCTCCTCCAGCTGATTTTCACACTCACTCCCTCGCTACTTCTCCAGCTGATTTTCACACTCACTCCCTCCCTCCTCCAGCTGATTTTCACACTCACTCCCTCGCTCCTCCACCAGCTGATTTTCACTCTTCCTCCTCCAGCTGATTTTCACACTCACTCTTCCAGCTGATTTTTACACTCACTCTCTCGCTCTTCCTCCAGCTGATTTTCACACTCACTCCCTCACTCCACCAGCTGATTTTCACACTCACTCCCTCACTCCTCCTCCAGCTAATTTTCACACACACGCGCTCCCTCGCTCCTCCTCCAACTGATTTTCACACTCCCTCCCTCACTCCTCCAGCTGATTTTCACACTCACCCCCTCACTCCTCCAGCTAATTTTCACTCACTCCCTCGCTCCTCCTCCAGCTGATTTTCACGCTCACTCCCTCACTCCTCCTCCAGCTAATTTTCACACTCACTCACTCCCTCGCTCCTCCTCCAACTGATTTTCTCACTCACTCCCTCACTCCTCCAGCTGATTTTCACTTACTCCCTCACTCCTCCTCCAGCTGATTTTCACACTCACTCCCTCACTCCTCCTCAAGCTGATTTTCACTCACTCCCTCACTCCTCCTCCAGCTGATTTTCACACTCACTCCCTCACTCCTCCTCCAGCTGATTTTCACACTCACTCCCTCAATCCTCCTCCAGCTGATTTTCACACTCACTCCCTCGCTCCTCCTGCAGCTGATTTTCACACTCACTCCCTCGCTCCACCTCCAGCTGATTTTCACACTCACTCCCTCACTCCTCCAGCTGATTTTCGCACTCACTCCCTCGCTCCTCCACCAGCTGATTTTCACTCTTCCTCCTCCAGCTGATTTTCACACTCACTCCTCCAGCTGATTTTCACACACTCCCTCGCTCCTCCTCCAGCTGATTTTCACACTCACTCCCTCACTCCACCAGCTGATTTTCACACACTCCCTCGCTCCTCCTCCAGCTAATTTTCACACTCACTCGCTCCCTCGCTCCTCCTCCAGCTGATTTTCACACTCACTCCCTCACTCCTCCAGCTGATTTTCACTCACTCCCTCACTCCGCCTCCAGCTAATTTTCACACTCACTCCCTCGCTCCTCCTCCAGCCGATTTTCACACTCACTCCCTCACTCCTCCTCCAGCTGATTTTCACACTCACTCCCTCACTCCTCCAGCTGATTTTCACACTCACTCCCTCACTCCTCCTCCAGCTAATTTTCACACTCACTCCCTCGCTCCTCCTCCAGATAATTTTCACTCACTCCCTCGCTCCTCCTCCAGCTGATTTTCACACTCGCTCCCTCCTCCAGCTGTTTTTCACACTCACTCCCTCCCCCCTCCTTCAGCTAATTTTCACTCACTCCCTCGCTCCTCCTCCAGCTGATTTTCACACTCACTCCCTCACTCCTCCTCCAGCTGATTTTCACACTCACTCCCTCACTCCTCCAGCTGATTTTCACACTCACTCCCTCACTCCTCCCCAGCTAATTTTCACTCTCACTCCCTCACTCCTCCTCCAGCTGATTTTCACACTCACTCCCTCGCTCCTCCTCCATCTGATTTTCACACTCACTCCCTCACTCCTCCAGCTGATTTTCACACTCACTCCCTCGCTCCTCCTCCAGCTGATTTTCACACTCACTCCCTCGCTCCTCCTCCAGCTGATTTTCACACTCACTCCCTCGCTCCTCCTCCAGCTGATTTTCACACTCACTCCGTCACTCCTCCTCCAGCTGATTTTCACACTCGCTCCTCCCCCAGCTGATTTTCACTCACTCCCTCGCTCCTCCTCCAGCTGATTTTCACTCCCTCCCTCACTCCTCCTCCAGCTGATTTTCACACTCACTCCCTCGCTCCTCCTCCAGCTGATTTTCACTCACTCCCTCGCTCCTCCTCCAGCTGATTTTCACACTCACTCCCTCACTCCTCCAGCTGATTTTCACACTCACTCCCTCGCTCCTCCACCAGCTGATTTTCACTCTTCCTCCTCCAGCTGATTTTCACACTCATTCTTCCAGCTGATTTTCACTCACTCCCTCGCTCCTCCTCCAGCTGATTTTCACTTACTCCCTCACTCCTCCTCCAGCTGATTTTCACACTCACTCCCTCACTCCTCCTCAAGCTGATTTTCACTCACTCCCTCACTCCTCCTCCAGCTGATTTTCACACTCACTCCCTCACTCCTCCTCCAGCTGATTTTCACACTCACTCCCTCAATCCTCCTCCAGCTGATTTTCACACTCACTCCCTCGCTCCTCCTGCAGCTGATTTTCACACTCACTCCCTCGCTCCTCCTCCAGCTGATTTTCACACTCACTCCCTCACTCCTCCAGCTGATTTTCACACTCACTCCCTCGCTCCTCCACCAGCTGATTTTCACTCTTCCTCCTCCAGCTGATTTTCACACTCACTCCTCCAGCTGATTTTCACACACTCCCTCGCTCCTCCTCCAGCTGATTTTCACACTCACTCCCTCACTCCTCCTCCAGTTGATTTTCACACTCACTCCCTCACTCCTCCAGCTGATTTTCACACTCACTCCCTCACTCCTCCCCAGCTAATTTTCACTCTCACTCCCTCACTCCTCCTCCAGCTGATTTTCACACTCACTCCCTCGCTCCTCCTCCATCTGATTTTCACACTCACTCCCTCACTCCTCCAGCTGATTTTCACACTCACTCCCTCGCTCCTCCTCCAGCTGATTTTCACACTCACTCCCTCGCTCCTCCTCCAGCTGATTTTCACACTCACTCCCTCGCTCCTCCTCCAGCTGATTTTCACACTCACTCCGTCACTCCTCTTCCAGCTGATTTTCACACTCGCTCCTCCCCCAGCTGATTTTCACTCACTCCCTCGCTCCTCCTCCAGCTGATTTTCACTCCCTCCCTCACTCCTCCTCCAGCTGATTTTCACACTCACTCCCTCGCTCCTCCTCCAGCTGATTTTCACTCACTCCCTCCTCCTCCAGCTGATTTTCACACTCACTCCCTCACTCCTCCAGCTGATTTTCACACTCACTCCCTCGCTCCTCCACCAGCTGATTTTCACTCTTCCTCCTCCAGCTGATTTTCACACTCATTCTTCCAGCTGATTTTCACTCACTCCCTCGCTCCTCCTCCAGCTGATTTTCACACTCACTCCTCCAGCTGATTTTCACACTCACTCCCTCGCTCCTCCTCCAGCTGATTTTCACACTCACACCCTCACTCCTCCAGCTGATTTTCACTCACTCCCTCACTCCTCCTCCAGCTGATTTTCACACTCACTCCCTCGCTCCTCCTCCAGCTGATTTTCACTCACTCCCTCACTCCTCCAGCTGATTTTCACACTCACTCCCTCGCTCCTCCACCAGCTGATTTTCACTCTTCCTCCTCCAGCTGATTTTCACTCACTCCCTCACTCCTCCTCCAGCTGATTTTCACACTCACTCCCTCGCTCCTCCAGCTGATTTTCACACTCACTCCCTCACTCCTCCTCCAGCTGATTTTCACACTCACTCCCTCGCTTCTCCTCCAGCTGATTTTCACACACTCCCTCGCTACTCCTCCAGCTAATTTTCACACTCACTCCCTCGCTCCTCCTCCAGCTGATTTTCACACTCACTCCCTCACTCCTCCTCCAGCTGATTTTCACACTCACTCCCTCACTCCTCCAGCTGATTTTCACACTCACTCCCTCGCTCCTCCTCCAGCTGATTTTCACACTCACTCCCTCGCTCCTCCTCCAGCTGATTTTCACACTCACTCCCTCGCTCCTCCTCCAGCTGATTTTCACACTCACTCCGTCACTCCTCCTCCAGCTGATTTTCACACTCGCTCCTCCCCCAGCTGATTTTCACTCACTCCCTCGCTCCTCCTCCAGCTGATTTTCACTCCCTCCCTCACTCCTCCTCCAGCTGATTTTCACACTCACTCCCTCGCTCCTCCTCCAGCTGATTTTCACTCACTCCCTCGCTCCTCCTCCAGCTGATTTTCACACTCACTCCCTCACTCCTCCAGCTGATTTTCACACTCACTCCCTCGCTCCTCCACCAGCTGATTTTCACTCTTCCTCCTCCAGCTGATTTTCACACTCATTCTTCCAGCTGATTTTCACTCACTCCCTCGCTCCTCCTCCAGCTGATTTTCACACTCACTCCAGCTGATTTTCACACTCACTCCCTCGCTCCTCCTCCAGCTGATTTTCACACTCACACCCTCACTCCTCCAGCTGATTTTCACTCACTCCCTCACTCCTCCTCCAGCTGATTTTCACACTCACTCCCTCGCTCCTCCTCCAGCTGATTTTCACACTCACTCCCTCACTCCTCCAGCTGATTTTCACACTCACTCCCTCGCTCCTCCACCAGCTGATTTTCACTCTTCCTCCTCCAGCTGATTTTCACTCACTCCCTCGCTCCTCCTCCGGCTGATTTTCACACTCACTCCCTCGCTCCTCCTCCAGCTGATTTTCACACTCACTCCCTCACTCCTCCAGCTGATTTTCACACTCACTCCCTCGCTCCTCCTCCAGCTGATTTTCACACTCACTCCCTCACTCCTCCAGCTGATTTTCACTCACTCCCTCACTCCTCCTCCAGCTGATTTTCACACTCACTCCCTCGCTCCTCCTCCAGCTGATTTTCACACTCACTCCCTCACTCCTCCTCCAGCTGATTTTCACACTCACTCCCTCACTCCTCCTTCAGCTAATTTTCACACTCACTCCCTCGCTCCTCCTCCAGCTGATTTTCACACTCTCCCTCACTCCTCCTCCAGCTGATTTTCACTCACTCCCTCACTCCTCCAGCTGATTTTCACACTCACTCCCTCACTCCTCCTCCGCTAATTTTCACTCTCACTCCCTCACTCCTCCTCCAGCTGATTTTCACACTCACTCCCTCGCTCCTCCTCCAGCTGAGTTTCACACTCACTCCTCCTCCAGCTGATTTTCACACTCACCCCCTCGCTCCTCCTCCAGCTGATTTTCACACTCACTCCCTCGCTCCTCCTCCAGCTGATTTTCACACTCACTCCCTCACTCCTCCTCCAGCTGATTTTCACACTCGCTCCTCCCCCAGCTGATTTTCACTCACTCCCTCGCTCCTCCTCCAGCTGATTTTCACTCATTCCCTCACTCCTCCTCCAGCTGATTTTCACACTCACTCCCTCGCTCCTCCCCCAGCTGATTTTCACACTCACTCCCTCGCTCCTCCTCCAGCTGATTTTCACACTCGCTCCCTCCTCCAGCTGATTTTCACACTCACTCCCTCACTCCTCCTTCAGCTAATTTTCACACTCACTCCCTCGCTCCTCCTCCAGCTGATTTTCACACTCACTCCCTCACTCCTCCTCCAGCTAATTTTCACACTCACTCCCTCACTCCTCCCCCAGCCGATTTTCACACTCACTCCCTCGCTCCTCCTCCAGCTGATTTTCAACACTCCGTCGCTCCTACTCCAGCTGATTTTCACACTCACTCCCTCACTCCACCAGCTGATTTTCACACTCACTCCCTCACTCCTCCTCCAGCTAATTTTCACTCACTCGCTCCCTCGCTCCTCCTCCAGCTGATTTTCACACTCACTCCCCCAGCTGATTTTCACACTCACTCCCTCACTCCTCCTCCAGCTAATTTTCACACTCACTCCCTCGCTCCTCCTCCAGCTGATTTTCACACTCACTCCCTCACTGCTCCTCCAGCTGATTTTCACACTCACTCCCTCACTCCACCAGCTGATTTTCACACTCAGTCCCTCACTCCTCCTCCAGCTAATTTTCACACTCACTCGCTCCCTCGCTCCTCCTCCAGCTGATTTTCACACTCACTCCCTCACTCCTCCAGCTGATTTTCACACTCACTCCCTCACTCCTCCAGCTAACTTTCACACTCACTCCCCTGCTCCTCCTCCAGCTGATTTTCACACTCACTCCCTCACTCCTCCTCCAGCTGATTTTCACACTCACTCCCTCACTCCTCCTTCAGCTAATTTTCACACTCACTCCCTCGCTCCTCTTGCAGCTGATTTTCACACTCTCTCCCTAACTCCTCCTCCAGCTGATTTTCACACTCACTCCCTCACTCCTCCAGCTGATTTTCACACTCACTCCCTCACTCCTCCTCCGCTAATTTTCACTCTCACTCCCTCACTCCTCCTCCAGCTGATTTTCACACTCACTCCCTCGCTCCTCCTCCAGCTGAGTTTCACACTCACTCCCTCACTCCTCCTCCAGCTGATTTTCACACTCACCCCCTCGCTCCTCCTCCAGCTGATTTTCACACTCACTCCCTCGCTCCTCCTCCTGCTGATTTTCACACTCACTCCCTCACTCCTCCTCCAGCTGATTTTCGCACTCGCTCCTCCCCCAGCTGATTTTCACACTCACTCCCTCGCTCCTCCTCCAGCTGATTTTCACTCACTCCCTCACTCCTCCTCCTGCTGATTTTCACACTCACTCCCTCGCTCCTCCTCCAGCTGATTTTCACACTCACTCCCTCGCTCCTCCTCCAGCTGATTTTCACACTCGCTCCCTCCTCCAGCTGATTTTCACACTCACTCCCTCACTCCTCCTTCAGCTAATTTTCACACTCACTCCCTCGCTCCTCCTCCAGCTGATTTTCACACTCACACCCTCACTCCTCCTCCAGCTGATTTTCACACTCACTCCCTCACTCCTCCAGCTGACTTTCACACTCACTCCCTCACTCCTCCTCCAGCTAATTTTCACACTCACTCCCTCACTCCTCCTCCAGCTGATTTTCACACTCACTCCCTCGCTCCTCCTCCAGCTGATTTTCACACACTCCCTCGCTACTCCTCCAGCTAATTTTCACACTCACTCCCTCGCTCCTCCTCCAGCTGATTTTCACACTCACTCCCTCACTCCTCCTCCAGCTGATTTTCACACTCACTCCCTCACTCCTCCAGCTGATTTTCACACTCACTCCCTCACTCCTCCTCCAGCTAATTTTCACACTCACTCCCTCGCTCCTCCTCCAGCTAATTTTCACACTCACTCCCTCGCTCCTCCTCCAGCTGATTTTCACACTCGCTCCCTCCTCCAGCTGATTTTCACTCACTCCCTCCCTCCTCCTTCAGCTAATTTTCACACTCCCTCGCTCCTCCTCCAGCTGATTTTCACACACTCCCTCACTCCTCCAGCTGATTTTCACACTCACTCCCTCACTCCTCCTCCAGCTAATTTTCACTCTCACTCCTCCTCCAGCTGATTTTCACACTCACTCCCTCGCTCCTCCTCCAGCTGATTTTCACACTCACTCCCTCACTCCTCCTCCAGCTGATTTTCACACTCACTCCCTCGCTCCTCCTCCAGCTGATTTTCACTCACTCCCTCGCTCATCCTCCAGCTGATTTTCACACTCACTCCCTCACTCCTCCTCCAGCTGATTTTCACACTCGCTCCTCCCCCAGCTGATTCTCACTCACTCCCTCGCTCCTCCTCCAGCTGATTTTCACTCACTCCCTCACTCCTCCTCCAGCTGATTTTCACACTCACTCCCTCGCTCCTCCTCCAGCTGATTTTCACACTCACTCCCTCGCTCCTCCACAAGCTGATTTTCACACTCGCTCCCTCCTCCAGCTGATTTTCACACTCACTCCCTCACTCCTCCTTCAGCTAATTTTCACACTCACTCCCTCGCTCCTCCTCCAGCTGATTTTCACACTCACTCCCTCACTCCTCCTCCAGCTGATTCTCACACTCGCTCCCTCACTCCTCCAGCTGATTTTCACACTCACTCCCTCACTCCTCCTCCAGCTAATTTTCACACTCACTCCCTCACTCCACCTCCAGCTGATTTTCACACTCACTCCCTCGCTCCTCCTCCAGCTGATTTTCACTCACTCCCTCACTCCTCCTCCAGCTGATTTTCACTCACTCCCTCACTCCTCCAGCTGATTTTCACACTCACTCCCTCACTCCTCCTCCAGCTAATTTTCACACTCACTCCCTCACTCCTCCTCCAGCTGATTTTCACACTCACTCCCTCGCTCCTCCTCCAGCTGATTTTCACACTCACTCCCTCACTCCTCCTCCAGCTGATTTTCACACTCACTCGCTCGCTCCTCCTCCAGCTGATTTTCACACTCACTCCCTCGCTCCCCCTCCAGCTGATTTTCACACTCACTCCCTCACTCCTCCTCCAGCTGATTTTCTCACTCGCTCCTCCCCCAGCTGATTTTCACACTCACTCCCTCGCTCCTCCTCCAGCTGATTTTCACTCACGCCCTCACGTCTCCTCCAGCTGATTTTCACTCACTCCCTCGCTCCTCCTCCAGCTGATTTTCACACTCGCTCCCTCCTCCAGCTGATTTTCACACTCACTCCCTCGCTCCTCCTGCAGCTGATTTTCACACTCACTCCCTCGCTCCTCCTCCAGCTGATTTTCACACTCACTCCCTCACTCCTCCAGCTGATTTTCACACTCACTCCCTCGCTCCTCCACCAGCTGATTTTCACTCTTCCTCCTCCAGCTGATTTTCACACTCACTCCTCCAGCTGATTTTCACACACTCCCTCGCTCCTCCTCCAGCTGATTTTCACACTCACTCCCTCACTCCACCAGCTGATTTTCACACACTCCCTCGCTCCTCCTCCAGCTAATTTTCACATTCACTCGCTCCCTCGCTCCTCCTCCAGCTGATTTTCACACTCACTCCCTCACTCCTCCAGCTGATTTTCACACTCACTCCCTCACTCCGCCTCCAGCTAATTTTCACACTCACTCCCTCGCTCCTCCTCCAGCCGATTTTCACACTCACTCCCTCACTCCTCCTCCAGCTGATTTTCACACTCACTCCCTCACTCCTCCAGCTGATTTTCACACTCACACCCTCACTCCTCCTCGAGCTAATTTTCACACTCACTCCCTCGCTCCTCCTCCAGATAATTTTCACTCACTCCCTCGCTCCTCCTCCAGCTGATTTTCACACTCGCTCCCTCCTCCAGCTGTTTTTCACACTCACTCCCTCCCTCCTCCTTCAGCTAATTTTCACTCACTCCCTCGCTCCTCCTCCAGCTGATTTTCACACTCACTCCCTCACTCCTCCTCCAGCTGATTTTCACACTCACTCCCTCACTCCTCCAGCTGATTTTCACACTCACTCCCTCACTCCTCCCCAGCTAATTTTCACTCTCACTCCCTCACTCCTCCTCCAGCTGATTTTCACACTCACTCCCTCGCTCCTCCTCCATCTGATTTTCACACTCACTCCCTCACTCCTCCAGCTGATTTTCACACTCACTCCCTCGCTCCTCCTCCAGCTGATTTTCACACTCACTCCCTCGCTCCTCCTCCAGCTGATTTTCACACTCACTCCCTCGCTCCTCCTCCAGCTGATTTTCACACTCACTCCGTCACTCCTCCTCCAGCTGATTTTCACACTCGCTCCTCCCCCAGCTGATTTTCACTCACTCCCTCGCTCCTCCTCCAGCTGATTTTCACTCCCTCCCTCACTCCTCCTCCAGCTGATTTTCACACTCACTCCCTCGCTTCTCCTCCAGCTGATTTTCACTCACTCCCTCGCTCCTCCTCCAGCTGATTTTCACACTCACTCCCTCACTCCTCCAGCTGATTTTCACACTCACTCCCTCGCTCCTCCACCAGCTGATTTTCACTCTTCCTCCTCCAGCTGATTTTCACACTCATTCTTCCAGCTGATTTTCACTCACTCCCTCGCTCCTCCTCCAGCTGATTTTCACACTCACTCCTCCAGCTGATTTTCACACTCACTCCCTCGCTCCTCCTCCAGCTGATTTTCACACTCACACCCTCACTCCTCCAGCTGATTTTCACTCACTCCCTCACTCCTCCTCCAGCTGATTTTCAACTCACTCCCTCGCTCCTCCTCCAGCTGATTTTCACACTCACTCCCTCACTCCTCCAGCTGATTTTCACACTCACTCCCTCGCTCCTCCACCAGCTGATTTTCACTCTTCCTCCTCCAGCTGATTTTCACTCACTCCCTCACTCCTCCTCCAGCTGATTTTCACACTCACTCCCTCGCTCCTCCTCCAGCTGATTTTCACACTCACTCCCTCACTCCTCCTCCAGCTGATTTTCACACTCACTCCCTCGCTTCTCCTCCAGCTGATTTTCACACACTCCCTCGCTACTCCTCCAGCTAATTTTCACACTCACTCCCTCGCTCCTCCTCCAGCTGATTTTCACACTCACTCCCTCACTCCTCCTCCAGCTGATTTTCACACTCACTCCCTCAGCTGATTTTCACACTCACTCCCTCGCTCCTCCTCCAGCTGATTTTCACACTCACTCCCTCGCTCCTCCTCCAGCTGATTTTCACACTCACTCCCTCGCTCCTCCTCCAGCTGATTTTCACACTCACTCCGTCACTCCTCCTCCAGCTGATTTTCACACTCGCTCCTCCCCCAGCTGATTTTCACTCACTCCCTCGCTCCTCCTCCAGCTGATTTTCACTCCCTCCCTCACTCCTCCTCCAGCTGATTTTCACACTCACTCCCTCGCTCCTCCTCCAGCTGATTTTCACTCACTCCCTCGCTCCTCCTCCAGCTGATTTTCACACTCACTCCCTCACTCCTCCAGCTGATTTTCACACTCACTCCCTCGCTCCTCCACCAGCTGATTTTCACTCTTCCTCCTCCAGCTGATTTTCACACTCATTCTTCCAGCTGATTTTCACTCACTCCCTCGCTCCTCCTCCAGCTGATTTTCACACTCACTCCAGCTGATTTTCACACTCACTCCCTCGCTCCTCCTCCAGCTGATTTTCACACTCACACCCTCACTCCTCCAGCTGATTTTCACTCACTCCCTCACTCCTCCTCCAGCTGATTTTCACACTCACTCCCTCGCTCCTCCTCCAGCTGATTTTCACACTCACTCCCTCACTCCTCCAGCTGATTTTCACACTCACTCCCTCGCTCCTCCACCAGCTGATTTTCACTCTTCCTCCTCCAGCTGATTTTCACTCAGTCTCTCGCTCCTCCTCCGGCTGATTTTCACACTCACTCCCTCGCTCCTCCTCCAGCTGATTTTCACACTCACTCCCTCACTCCTCCAGCTGATTTTCACACTCACTCCCTCGCTCCTCCTCCAGCTGTTTTTCACACTCACTCCCTCACTCCTCCAGCTGATTTTCACTCACCCCCTCACTCCTCCTCCAGCTGATTTTCACACTCACTCCCTCGCTCCTCCTCCAGCTGATTTTCACACTCACTCCCTCACTCCTCCTCCAGCTGATTTTCACACTCACTCCCTCACTCCTCCTTCAGCTAATTTTCACACTCACTCCCTCGCTCCTCCTCCAGCTGATTTTCACACTCTCCCTCACTCCTCCTCCAGCTGATTTTCACACTCACTCCCTCACTCCTCCAGCTGATTTTCACACTCACTCCCTCACTCCTCCTCCGCTAATTTTCACTCTCACTCCCTCACTCCTCCTCCAGCTGATTTTCACACTCACTCCCTCGCTCCTCCTCCAGCTGAGTTTCACACTCACTCCTCCTCCAGCTGATTTTCACACTCACCCCCTCGCTCCTCCTCCAGCTGATTTTCACACTCACTCCCTCGCTCCTCCTCCAGCTGATTTTCACACTCACTCCCTCACTCCTCCTCCAGCTGATTTTCACACTCGCTCCTCCCCCAGCTGATTTTCACTCACTCCCTCGCTCCTCCTCCAGCTGATTTTCACTCATTCCCTCACTCCTCCTCCAGCTGATTTTCACACTCACTCCCTCGCTCCTCCCCCAGCTGATTTTCACACTCACTCCCTCGCTCCTCCTCCAGCTGATTTTCACACTCGCTCCCTCCTCCAGCTGATTTTCACACTCACTCCCTCACTCCTCCTTCAGCTAATTTTCACACTCACTCCCTCGCTCCTCCTCCAGCTGATTTTCACACTCACTCCCTCACTCCTCCTCCAGCTGATTTTCACACTCACTCCCTCACTCCTCCAGCTGATTTTCACACTCACTCCCTCACTCCTCCTCCAGCTAATTTTCACACTCACTCCCTCACTCCTCCTCCAGCCGATTTTCACACTCACTCCCTCGCTCCTCCTCCAGCTGATTTTCAACACTCCCTCGCTCCTCCTCCAGCTGATTTTCACACTCACTCCCTCACTCCACCAGCTGATTTTCACACTCACTCCCTCACTCCTCCTCCAGCTAATTTTCACTCACTCGCTCCCTCGCTCCTCCTCCAGCTGATTTTCACACTCACTCCCCCAGCTGATTTTCACACTCACTCCCTCACTCCTCCTCCAGCTAATTTTCACACTCACTCCCTCGCTCCTCCTCCAGCTGATTTTCACACTCACTCCCTCACTGCTCCTCCAGCTGATTTCACACTCACTCCCTCACACCACCAGCTGATTTTCACACACTCCCTCGCTCCTCCTCCAGCTAATTTTCACACTCACTCGCTCCCTCGCTCCTCCTCCAGCTGATTTTCACACTCACTCCCTCACTCCTCCAGCTGATTTTCACTCACTCCCTCACTCCTCCTCCAGCTGATTTTCACACTCACTCCCTCGCTCCTCCTCCAGCTGATTTTCACACTCACTCCCTCACTCCTCCTCCAGCTGATTTTCACACTCACTCCCTCACTCCTCCTTCAGCTAATTTTCACACTCACTCCCTCGCTCCTCCTCCAGCTGATTTTCACTCTCCCTCACTCCTCCTCCAGCTGATTTTCACACTCACTCCCTCACTCCTCCAGCTGATTTTCACACTCACTCCCTCACTCCTCCTCCGCTAATTTTCACTCTCACTCCCTCACTCCTCCTCCAGCTGATTTTCACACTCACTCCCTTGCTCCTCCTCCAGCTGAGTTTCACACTCACTCCTCCTCCAGCTGATTTTCACACTCACCCCCTCGCTCCTCCTCCAGCTGATTTTCACACTCACTCCCTCGCTCCTCCTCCAGCTGATTTTCACACTCACTCCCTCGCTCCTCCTCCAGCTGATTTTCACTCATTCCCTCACTCCTCCTCCAGCTGATTTTCACACTCACTCCCTCGCTCCTCCCCCAGCTGATTTTCACACTCACTCCCTCGCTCCTCCTCCAGCTGATTTTCACACTCGCTCCCTCCTCCAGCTGATTTTCACACTCACTCCCTCACTCCTCCTTCAGCTAATTTTCACACTCACTCCCTCGCTCCTCCTCCAGCTGATTTTCACATTCACTCCCTCACTCCTCCTCCAGCTGATTTTCACACTCACTCCCTCACTCCTCCAGCTGATTTTCACACTCACTCCCTCACTCCTCCTCCAGCTAATTTTCACACTCACTCCCTCACTCCTCCTCCAGCCGATTTTCACACTCACTCCCTCGCTCCTCCTCCAGCTGATTTTCAACACTCCCTCGCTCCTCCTCCAGCTGATTTTCACACTCACTCCCTCACTCCACCAGCTGATTTTCACACTCACTCCCTCACTCCTCCTCCAGCTAATTTTCACACTCACTCCCTCGCTCCTCCTCCAGCTGATTTTCACTCTTCCTCCTCCAGCTGATTTTCACACTCACTCGCTCCCTCGCTCCTCCTCCAGCTGATTTTCACACTCACTCCCCCAGCTGATTTTCACACTCACTCCCTCACTCCTCCTCCAGCTAATTTTCACACTCACTTCCTCGCTCCTCCTCCAGCTGATTTTCACACTCACTCCCTCACTGCTCCTCCAGCTGATTTTCACACTCACTCCCTCACTCCACCAGCTGATTTTCACACTCAGTCCCTCACTCCTCCTCCAGCTAATTTTCACAATCACTCGCTCCCTCGCTCCTCCTCCAGCTGATTTTCACACTCACTCCCTCACTCCTCCAGCTGATTTTCACACTCACTCCCTCACTCCTCCAGCTAACTTTCACACTCACTCCCCTGCTCCTCCTCCAGCTGATTTTCACACTCACTCCCTCACTCCTCCTCCAGCTGATTTTCACACTCACTCCCTCACTCCTCCTTCAGCTAATTTTCACACTCACTCCCTCGCTCCTCCTGCAGCTGATTTTCACACTCTCTCCCTAACTCCTCCTCCAGCTGATTTTCACACTCACTCCCTCACTCCTCCAGCTGATTTTCACACTCACTCCCTCACTCCTCCTCCGCTAATTTTCACTCTCACTCCCTCACTCCTCCTCCAGCTGATTTTCACACTCACTCCCTCGCTCCTCCTCCAGCTGAGTTTCACACTCACTCCCTCACTCCTCCTCCAGCTGATTTTCACACTCACCCCCTCGCTCCTCCTCCAGCTGATTTTCACACTCACTCCCTCGCTCCTCCTCCTGCTGATTTTCACACTCACTCCCTCACTCCTCCTCCAGCTGATTTTCGCACTCGCTCCTCCCCCAGCTGATTTTCACACTCACTCCCTCGCTCCTCCTCCAGCTGATTTTCACTCACTCCCTCACTCCTCCTCCTGCTGATTTTCACACTCACTCCCTCGCTCCTCCTCCAGCTGATTTTCACACTCACACCCTCACTCCTCCTCCAGCTGATTTTCACACTCACTCCCTCACTCCTCCAGCTGACTTTCACACTCACTCCCTCACTCCTCCTCCAGCTAATTTTCACACTCACTCCCTCACTCCTCCTCCAGCTGATTTTCACACTCACTCCCTCGCTCCTCCTCCAGCTGATTTTCACACACTCCCTCGCTACTCCTCCAGCTAATTTTCACACTCACTCCCTCGCTCCTCCTCCAGCTGATTTTCACACTCACTCCCTCACTCCTCCTCCAGCTGATTTTCACACTCACTCCCTCACTCCTCCAGCTGATTTTCACACTCACTCCCTCACTCCTCCTCCAGCTAATTTTCACACTCACTCCCTCGCTCCTCCTCCAGCTAATTTTCACACTCACTCCCTCGCTCCTCCTCCAGCTGATTTTCACACTCGCTCCCTCCTCCAGCTGATTTTCACTCACTCCCTCCCTCCTCCTTCAGCTAATTTTCACACTCCCTCGCTCCTCCTCCAGCTGATTTTCACTCACTCCCTCACTCCTCCAGCTGATTTTCACACTCACTCCCTCACTCCTCCAGCTGATTTTCACACTCACTCCCTCACTCCTCCTCCAGCTAATTTTCACTCTCACTCCTCCTCCAGCTGATTTTCACACTCACTCCCTCGCTCCTCCTCCAGCTGATTTTCACACTCACTCCCTCACTCCTCCTCCAGCTGATTTTCACACTCACTCCCTCGCTCCTCCTCCAGCTGATTTTCACTCACTCCCTCGCTCATCCTCCAGCAGATTTTCACACTCACTCCCTCACTCCTCCTCCAGCTGATTTTCACACTCGCTCCTCCCCCAGCTGATTCTCACTCACTCCCTCGCTCCTCCTCCAGCTGATTTTCACTCACTCCCTCACTCCTCCTCCAGCTGATTTTCACACTCACTCCCTCGCTCCTCCTCCAGCTGATTTTCACACTCACTCCCTCGCTCCTCCACAAGCTGAATTTCACACTCGCTCCCTCCTCCAGCTGATTTTCACACTCACTCCCTCACTCCTCCTTCAGCTAATTTTCACACTCACTCCCTCGCTCCTCCTCCAGCTGATTTTCACACTCACTCCCTCACTCCTCCTCCAGCTGATTCTCACACTCGCTCCCTCACTCCTCCAGCTGATTTTCACACTCACTCCCTCACTCCTCCTCCAGCTAATTTTCACACTCACTCCCTCACTCCACCTCCAGCTGATTTTCACACTCACTCCCTCGCTCCTCCTCCAGCTGATTTTCACACTCACTCCCTCACTCCTCCTCCAGCTGATTTTCACTCACTCCCTCACTCCTCCAGCTGATTTTCACACTCACTCCCTCACTCCTCCTCCAGCTAATTTTCACACTCACTCCCTCACTCCTCCTCCAGCTGATTTTCACACTCACTCCCTCGCTCCTCCTCCAGCTGATTTTCACACTCACTCCCTCACTCCTCCTCCAGCTGATTTTCACACTCACTCGCTCGCTCCTCCTCCAGCTGATTTTCACTCACTCCCTCGCTCCCCCTCCAGCTGATTTTCACACTCACTCCCTCACTCCTCCTCCAGCTGATTTTCTCACTCGCTCCTCCCCCAGCTGATTTTCACACTCACTCCCTCGCTCCTCCTCCAGCTGATTTTCACTCACGCCCTCGCGTCTCCTCCAGCTGATTTTCACTCACTCCCTCGCTCCTCCTCCAGCTGATTTTCACACTCGCTCCCTCCTCCAGCTGATTTTCACACTCACTCCCTCACTCCTCCTCCAGCTAATTTTCACACTCACTCCCTCACTCCTCCTCCAGCTGATTTTCACACTCGCTCCTCCCCCAGCTGATTTTCACACTCACTCCCTCGCTCCTCCTCCAGCTGATTTTCACACTCACTCCCTCGCTCCTCCTCCAGCTGATTTTCACACTCACTCCTCCAGCTGATTTTCACTCACTCCCTCGCTCCTCCTCCAGCTGATTTTCACACTCACTCCCTCACTCCTCCAGCAGATTTTCACTCACTCCCTCACTCCTCCTCCAGCTAAATTTCACACTCACTCCCTCGCTCCTTCTCCAGCTGATCTTCACACTCACTCCCTCGCTCCTCCTCCAGCTGATTTTCACACTCACTCCTCCAGCTGATTTTCACACTCACCCCTCCAGCTGATTTTCACACTCACTCCCTCACTCCTCCAGCTGATTTTCACACTCCCTCACTCCTCCTCCAGCTAGTTTTCACACTCACTCCCTCGCTCCTCCTCCAGCTGATCTTCACACTCATTCCCTCGCTCCTCCTCCAGCTGATTTTCACACTCACTCCCTCGCTCATCCACCAGCTGATTTTCACCCTTCCTCCTCCAGCTGATTTTCACTCACTCCTCCAGCTGATTTTCACTCACTCCTCCAGCTGATTTTCACACTCACTCCCTCACTCCTCCTCCAGCTATTTTTCACACTCACTCCCTCGCTCCTCCTCCAGCTGATTTTCACTCACTCCCTCACTCCTCCAGCTGATTTTCACACTCCCTCACTCCTCCTCCAGCTAGTTTTCACACTCACTCTCTCGCTCCTCCTCCAGCTGATTTTCACACTCACTCCCTCACTCCTCCAGCTGATTTTCACTCACTCCCTCGC